>NC_092333.1:347570000-347880000 GCF_046630445.1 Rutidosis leptorrhynchoides
CTTTGTCAGCATTTTTTAAAATTTTGAGAACTGATTCGCAGACTGGGTGCTTTTCTGAATTTTAGAATGGAAGATCATGATTCTAAGAGATAAATGTTATATGTTTACATGTATCGGTTGATGTAGAAACGCTGCGAGATTCAAAATACTGATTGCTGATTTCTGGTAATTGGTATGGCAATTCTCGTTACAAGGTGCGGATGAGTTCATGATAAGACTTTAATAGATAAATATAGTGATTTGTCGGAGAGATTTAAGCCAAGGAGCAACGAGGTTGCTGGTATGTCTGCTGGTAATATGGTGGAATATAAAAGGTTCCCCGATAACGATGACGAAAGGTAACTTATATATCATGGTTATAATAAAGCTAATTCGAATGAAAGTCGAAGTTGATTTGCTGGAGCTGTGACAAAATTGGCTACTTTGGAAGGGATTGCAAAGTTATTTTTGGTAATAACAACGCCAAAGGAGCTAGTACAGATACGTGTTAAACGTTTACTCAAATTCCGAGTGTTTTCAGGTGCATAAATTTATGCATCAATCTTTTCTTACGTAGATGAAGTGTGGTTGATTCATCCTCTCGATTGAGGTGTTTTCAAAAATCATGAAAGGTTTGAACGCGAATTGTAATCGTCAAGATACAAATGAGGTTTAAGATGAAATCAAGTGGCAAAATTGAAAAATTGTTTAGTTTCATATGTTATAATCAATATTTTAATTTATTTTAATTGTCCAATGTTATTAGTCAACAGTCGATAGTCTACAGTTAACAGTCCAATAATTCATATATAGTTTAATATATAATATTTGAATTAATTAATACGTATCGTGACCCGTGCACATGTCTCAGACTCGATCACAACTCAAAGTATATATATTATTGTAGAATCAACCTCAATCCTGTATAGCTAACTCCAGCATTACTGCATATAGAGTGTCTTTGGTTATTCCAAATAATATATATAGATGCGTCGATATGATATGTCAAAACCTTGTATACGTGTCCCGATATTTAAATGCGTAAATAACAGTATTTAAATGACGATAAATAAAGTGCGTAAAATAAATAACAGAAATTAAATGACGATAAATAAAATTGCGAGAATATAAATTGCGATAAATAAACTGCGATAAATAAATTGCAAAAATAAAATGTAATAAGGAATTAATAGTTAGCTAGGAACAGTTAGCTAGGATTTTGTTAGCGTGGATTCTTAACAAAAAATTTTCATGGTTAATTTGTTTGTTTCTAACAAATTTTATTTTTGTCCAATGTTTTCTTCATTATGCCACTTGTTGGACTCTGATAGATTAAAATCCAAATATGAAATTGAATGAAAAGGGTTATTCTGCGGTGAACGGATATGTATATCGGTGGTTGTAAATAGGATAGTGAATGACCGTTGAATCAGATTCGAAGAATGTACAGTGTAACTTATTAATGTGAAATCTAAATATTCCTCGGGTATTACCTACCCGTTAAAATTTTTTCATCATTAACAGTTTGTACAAAAGAATTTTTAATTACAATCTTTATGAAAATATATATACATATATATTTTCTTCAGATGTAATCTTGGATTTGATGAATTTATATGATATTAATATCATCTGATTTATCGTTAGAACTAGAATATATAATCTCTAAAACATTAGAGAGTACATAATCGCCAGGTAGAACGAAGATAAATGATGTAGAACGATATGTAGAACGTTGATTATACTCGAGGTACATAATGAGATGTTGAGGCGTGTGATGTTGAAACTTGGGTTGTTGGTGATACTGGTATTGATGTTGATGGTACTGTTGGTGCCGGTGATGTTGCTGAAGCTTGTACGTTTTGCCCCATATTTTCTAGATTGATTACTCAACGGCGAAGCTCGTTAACTTCTTCTATTACACCGGGATGATTGTCGGTTGGAACAAGCAGATGAATAAGGTTGGGGATTTTGGATATCATATAATCATTGCGAGATATCCTGGAAATGATGGTAAATATGGTGTTTCGGACTGGTTCGCTGACAAGCGCTTCAGGTTCATCGCCAAGAAGTAAATTCGGTTGGTGAAAAAGATCGCCTTCTTCGCGTCTCCATTGATTAAGTCTACTACGAACTCATCAGATGAATTGGGGATGGATGATTGGTTGATTCATTCTGATGACACTGCTTTCGGAGCTTAGGTGAAACTCCATATCGGAATAGCTGTCGGAATTCGAGGAATTCGAACTGGTTGAGGGATTCATCTCGTACGATCAGATGAAGGATTTTCGATAAGAAATAGATTATAGGATGTAGATTAATACCCTGCAATACATAATTTATATATGCATAAATAATACTAAAATCCCATAAGTTACGGAGGAATTTACGAAAGCTGTCAGGCAAAGGTAACAATAACAGATACGCTAAGATATGAATTTATCTATACACTGTCTATGCAATAGTGGCAGTAAGACATGTCTAGACTTTAAGGATGATAAGCAAATAATTTTCGACACTAGATGATAAGCAAAACTTTTGACATGCAGACACGGTCGAAGTCCAGACTCACTAATGCATCTAAACAACTATCAGTTAGACACACTAATGCAAGACCTGGTTCGCTAAGACCACCGCTCTGATACCAACTCTAATGCCCCGTCCTAATCCATCTGGATGAATACATTACATTTGGTTACATCGTTAGGTACTTGACCTCTATATGATACATTTTACAAACATTGCATTCGTTTTTAAAAGACAAACTTTCATTACATCGAAAGTTGACGGCATGCATACCATTTCATAATATATCCAACTAATAATTGACTTAATAATAATCTTGATGAACTCAACGACTCGAATGCAACGTCTTTTGAAATATGTCATGAATGACTCCAAGTAATATCTCTAAAATGAGCAAATGCACAGCGGAAGATTTCTTTCATACCTGAGAATAAACATGCTTTAAAGTGTCAACCAAAAGGTTGGTGAGTTCATTAGTTTATCATGAACAATCATTTTCAATGATATAATAGACTACAAGATACTCATAATTTAGAAAACAATCTGTGCAGGTCTATTCCTGCTTTAAAATCATTCATATAAAGAACACTGGAACCTTTCAAACAACTCACCAACGGTAGCTAATGCGTAGTGCAATGACAAAATAATCTCACCGTGGTAGTTAATACAATATAATTCTTACAATGGGGGCTAATGCGTACGCAATGCAAAATCATCCCTCCGAGGGTAGCTGAAACAGGGGCTAATGCGTATGATGTGCGCAGAGGTGTATATGAAATAGCTTATATTTTACAACGAAATACTATTAAATACGATACAATTTTACACAAGATATTTATTTATTTATAGAATGGATATACTTAAACCTTGCTACAACACTTATAGGCAGTGTACCTAATCGTACAGTAGTGTAGTTTTTAGTAAGTCCGGTTCGTTCCACAGGGAAATCTTTTAAACAAAGCTTAACGCTATATTAGTTTTATTTTATAAAAATACAAATATATATAAGTAATATTATTATTATAAAAGGGGGTTTTTACCGTTTAATGACCGGTTTGTCAATTTTAAGAACTTTAGTCGCAGTTAAAACTTAATGTAAAATATTAAATAAATAAAAGACTTAATTTAAAGCGTAAAGTAAATAATGATAATGAAATTGCAATAAATAAAAGTGCGATGAAATAAAATTGCGATAATTAAAAAGTGCGATAATTAAAAGTGCAATTAAATACAATGACAATAAATAAAAATACGATAATTAGAAGTGCAATTAAATATGAAAATAAAGGAATTATGCTTATTTAAACTTCCGTAATCATGATGTTTGACGTGTTGATTTTAGTTTATTCCCATGGGTTAATTGTCCTTTGTCCTGGATTATTTAAGATGTCCGTCTGGTTTTTGTCCATAACAGTCCATCAGTCATAAACATAAAGTGCGAGTATCCTCGTCAAATTATCCATATATCCGAAGTTAAATATTTCAACTAATTGGGGACTTAAACTGTAACAAGATCTTAATACTTTGTTTAATAATTACACCAGGATATCGAATGCGTATAACCCAAGGTTTTAATACTTTGTTATCAATTATGCCAAGTGTCCTTGTACATAATTTCACCCCTGTTTTAATAATTCCTTAGACTATTAATCCATTCCCGTGTCCGGTTAAATGAACGATTATTCGTACATATAAATATCCCGCCCATCGTGTCCGATCGAGTGTATATGGTTATTTATAGGTATGTCCAATTGTAAATCTTTATATTAAAATTAACAAACTATCATTTAGTTAAATAAATATAAAGCCCACTAATAGCCCATAGTCTAATTTCCACAAGTGTCGTTCTTTAGTCCAAACCCCAATTATGGTACAAAGCTCAATTACCCAATTTTAGTATTTTTAGCCCAACATCATGATTACTTCGGTATTAAATAAGCATAATAATAACTTAGCTACGAGACATTAAATTAAAAAGGTTGAACATAACTTACAATGATTAAAAATAGCGTAGCGTTACACGGACAGAATTTCGACTTACACCCTTACAACATTCGCTAACATACCCTTATTATTAGAAATAAAATTAAAATTAAAATTAAAATATAAATATATATATATAAGTTTACGTATGAGTGAAGAGAAAAAGATGTGTAAAATTCGGCCGAATGCTCGGCCTTTTAAAGGTGGATTTCTGACTTTTTGGGCTCCGCGAGTGCGGCCTTTTTGGTCTTCAAAGCTCCGCGAGTGCGGAGCTGTGGATTCCAGCTCACACAAGTTTGGCTCCTAGCTTGCCGACGGATTATATAATATAATATAATATATATATTAATTTTAAGAATTAATTATATATTATATTATATTCATGTGCATAGTTGGCTTGTAATTTTTAGTCCGTTGTGTCGAGCGTTGAGAGATGACTCTGGTCCCGGTTCCGGATTTTCGAACTTCCAAGCGTACAATTTAATATCTTGTATTTTGTGTTTCGAATCTTGTACTCTTTTAATTTTGAGACGTTTCTCATCAATAATTGGAACCACTTTGATTGTATTTTGTACTTTTGAGCTTTTTGGTCGTTTGCGTCTTCAATTCGTCGAATCTGTCTTTTGTCTTCACCTTTTATTATTTAAACAAATATTACTTGTAAATAGGACAACTGCAACTAAAAGCTTGTCTTTCTTGAGGAATAATGCTATGAAATATATGTTCGTTTTTAGCATTATCAAATATTCCCACACTTGAGTGTTGCTTGTCCTCAAGCAATATAGTCTTGAATATACAAGAATCACTTCTTTATTCTTTACACTTTGTACATTAGTGATTTCTTTACGGCGGTATAAACAATGGTAGTAACGATGTGATTTACAGTCTCACATGACTTATGAAAATTTAGATCCATTAAGGAAATTGGATCTTTATGAAAACATTTGATCTTTTGAAAACTCAATCTAGTTTTTACCCTAGATAAGTTTTCCGGAATAACCCTTCACCGATGTTTGCAAATTGTTTTTGTGGGTTTGGTGAGTTTTAGATTTGAAAATTTTAGCTCAAAACTTGTGGTTTTGTGTCACCCACTTGCTAACCTTGTATTGGGAAAGCAACACGTCCAGTATACTTGCTCCGTATATTACCTTTCGGTAAACTACCGTCCGGTTGTAAAGGAAAGTGTTGAACAAGCAACTGTTCAGGCAATGTCCCCTGACATGCTTTTAGTTATGGTCTATAACGTGTCGGACGCAATTACTATCCTTTGTAGGAGCAATAGTAAAGCTCACCCTTATAATTTTTCGGTCTGGCACAAGGTCCTGTCTTTGACCATGCTATGCAACCACCGTTCTTACGATTGACACCCGATTTGGTTCAGGTGACCTAATGAATTCCAGGTGAATTCCTAGGATTTTACGTTCAATGGTAATGAACGCATTGAAAATGGGTTTTCAGAAAACAAATCGGTTTGTAATTTTGATCAAAATATTTTCTCGTTCAAGCTCGAGTTTAGATATCATCGAATTCCATGAGTTTGTAATTCTCAATCTTTAAGGTCAATCTCTAGGATTGAGTAATATCAGTCTTAAAAGCTGATTTTCGATCTTTAAGGAGATTATCCTTTCTGGGGATCTGATTCATTAGTCTTATCCAGCTAATTTGCACGGCGTCCTCCCCATTTTACGAGACAGATCCTCTCATGGTTAGGATAAGTCTGAACACTTGGCGACCCTGTTTGATGCTGAGGTCCGTGGATTTCCTGCTAATTTTAGAGATGACTTTTCTAGATTTTTCGTCAACCTACAGCTGGTCTGGACGACAACTTCATGACCTAAATCAAGAAGCGCGTTTCTTTTTCGGAAGACTTTACTTCCTTTTTATGATGGAATTGATTCATCGTGTAGATCCATCTTTCTTACAGTAAATCGGGTAAAACTTTTTATTTTAGTCCAAAGCAAAAGTATCTTCAGTTATTTGTACAAAAATATGTGACATATGTTTAAAATAACTTGGTAAATTTTCCCACATTTGGCTTTTATTTTCTTTTATTTGCCTTTTTATTGTCCTCTATTCCATTTTAAATGAATTCTAACATTTTGGTTTGTTTCTCAATTTATGTCCTTTCCGAGGTAACAATAATTTCGTTGTTAACACCTAGTTTTATCGTTCATAAATATGTATAAACATGATTTTGAATTCATTTAATTGAAAATTTTGAAAATTTTTACTAGAATTGGGTAGTCAGTATATAAGACTAGGGCTGTTCTTTATTATCAGAGAGCACTAGATTCTAATACAACTACTACGTTACTAGTATTTTTAATGGTAACCAAGTGTATAAGTTAAAAATTTTAAAAATCCGAAAGAATATAACCCCTTCCCACACTTAAGATCTTGCAATGCCCTCATTTGCAATAAATCGGTAACAATTTAAATTATTGAGGGTGATTAGCGTAGAAAAATGATTAAATTTTACCAAAGTTTTCAAACATATTGGCGTTTGTTTGCTGAATGATAATTGGTGCATATCATTTGTTCATTCCGTCTTGTTGTACATTACATTTGTTTTTCGTTTTGTTGTCAAAATTAATAGCTTTTGCTGAACTTAATGCCAGTCTTTGAAAATGCGCTGTTTTACCCTGTTTTGTACATGAGATAAACTACAAACACATATATACATATTTTTGAAGTTGGGTTTTCACACCACATTCAAAAATTATTAAAATCTAATAAAGTTAGAAAATTATAAAAGCTATTATAATAATAAAATAAGAAATAAGAAATAAGAAAATTAAGAATTAGTAACATTACAATAAAATAAACAAAAATATAAAATAAGAAAATTACGGATGAGGAGGATGGTTCCAGTATGGGTCCCAAGCGTATCCATAGATGCTGTAAAATGCTTGGGCCGGGTCATATGTAGGATATGGTGGTCGGCTCTCTATAGTCCAAGGAGCAAATTCGGGCATAATGGTAGGAATGTAGTCTCTACCTACGTGTGTACAATGACTTATGATTTGGCTTTGATGATACTGCCAATCTTGAAATGCTTTTTGTCTAGCCATTTCATACTCGTGTCGAGCCATAAAAATTTGCATTTCCGTCATTGGATTACCCCCTCCCGGTTGACCTTGCTGTTGATCTCTCTCAACCTGTGGATGCCTGTCATCATAACGTGCTGCCGCGTTGTTTCGTTTCTTTAAGACCTTAGCACCATGATAAACACGCAAATCTATTCTATCGCGGGGTTCTGGTTTTGCCATTAATAATCCCCCCCGACTTCTATCCACACCGAGATATTCAGCAATTAAAGTAATAAATATACCACCTCCTATAATAATAATAGAAATAATAATAATGATAATAATATCCATAAAAATAATAATTGTATTAATAATAATAATAATTAGTAGTGATCCTAACAATCATAAAATTGATAATTTTTAATAAGTTTACTAATAATAATCCTAATAAAATGATAACAATAATATTATTAATAATACTACTTATAATAATATTATTGATAATAATAATATTAATAATTATAATAATATAACAACTTATACATATCGAATTTTCATATATATATATATATATATATACATATTTTATATTAGACATATTGTTATTAATAATACAAATATTAATGTTACTATTAATAATAATAATGAAAGTAATGATCATAATATAACATTTATACTTTGAGTTGTATTTACATATAATATATTAACTTTACGTTTTATTACTTATGTATTACTTATTCTATTTAATAACATATTTGGATATTCAATATTTATATATTACAATGTAATAATTATTAATAGCAATCATATATACATGTATATATATTCATTTTAAATTATACTTAATTATTTTGTATCTTATTTTAAATTATTTTGTATCTTATTTTACATAGCTAATTCAATTGTTTAAATTATATTTTATGTTTATTATTTACACTTACATTTATATTTATAAATACATATTTATTTACAAACAATTGTTCATGAATCATCGGGAATGGTCAAAGGTCAAATGCATTCATAAAGAATCGTTCAAACATTTTGGAACTCGGTTTAATAGACTTTGCTTATCGTGTTGGAAACATATAAAGATTAAGTTTAAATTTGGTCGGAAATTTCCGGGTCGTCACAATTTATTATACATATCATATATTGATGTTTAAAATATTATTTAATGTATTAATATACATATATATGGTTAAATTTAATATATACATATATTATTTGTAAATTAATTATAATAACATTTTACTAAAACAAAATAGTATATAATATTAATATAGATGTAAAATATATTTTTATATGATTTTTATTTATTTAAAATAATATTTATCACACTAATCTAACGATAATGATAGTAATACTGATAATAATTCATCATAACTTAAATATATTTATTTTCAGTAATTGAAGTACTTAATATTAATTTAAAAAGGTAACTTATTAATGTTAATATATTAGAAAAAAATATTTTAGTTTTAGTAATAAAAATCATAAAATAATAATGTTAGTATTAAGATTAATAACTTTAATAATGATTGTAGTGGTGATAATGTTAATGACAATGATAATACTAATTATAACAATAATACTATAAATAACAATAATACTAGTACTAGTAATAATAATAATAATAATAATAATAATAATAATAATAATAATAATAATAATAATAATAATAGTAATTTTAATAATAAAACTACCTCAAAGCTTTCCAAAAAAAATATGCCATGACTGGGACTCGAACCCGTGACCTCCCGTTCACCCACAAACACCCCACACCACTCTTCTGTTTCTGCTTTTCTTAACTAGAATAGGTTTTAATTATATATAAATCGTATAATATCTTGTTCTTCTTCTTCCTTAACTCAATTCGGCTAGAGACTAAAACCAATCCTAACCACTAATTAATCTGATGCTTTAGGTTCTTCCATTGAACAAAAACGATCCATTTAGTTTGATTTGCATTAACAGAAACAAAATAAAAAAAATCAAAATAGCTGTAACAGCAAATATATATATATATATATATATATATATATATATATATATATATATATATATATATATATATATATATATATATATATATATATATATATATATATATATATATATATATATATATATATATATATATATATATAACGAAGTTCACTTTGGAATTTGATTTTTAAATGTAGATTGTTTTAGGTTGTCATCTCAATATAAAAAAAATTATAAATCACTCATGGAAACTATTGAAATCATTAATTGGACTTGAATCACAACATATAACTTGAATTCGATCGAAGAACAGCGGTTGACTTTTTATTATTAAAACTTTGACTCTCAAATTAGGATTTGATAGGAGAAATTGGGATGTGAAAACTTACAGATAGTTTGAATATATAATTCTTAACACAACCACATTTTTAGATTTTGAATATTGAATTGAATTCGAGTTTTGGAAGAAAAAAAATTGAAGCAGAGGTATATCGAGTTGTTCTTTTTTTTTCGATTTCATCCTCAACTACTGCAACTATAATCAATATATAACTATAATGATGTCGTTATTCAGATGTGTAAAGCAGAAGGTTTTTCGTTGTTTATTGATTATGGATGTCGACAATGAATCAATCAGGAACTAAAAAAAAATTTAAATTTAAAATGCTGATAATAAAAAAATAGCAGATCATGAAATAAAATAATCAATGACCTAAATTAGGTATCTGTCTGCTACTTTTTATTTTTAATTAATATTAATAATTAATAATTATATTAATAATAATACAAATTAATAATAATTATATTAATAATCATATTAAAAATAATAGTAATAATTGTATTAATAATAATCATAATAATAATAATAATAATAATAATAATAATAATAATAATAATAATAATAATAATAATAATAATAATAATAATAATAATAATAATAATGCTTTTAATATCAGAATACTAATATAAATAACAAGAATAATTATATTTATTAATAATTATGTTGATAAAAATAATAATATTATTAATAATAAATGATATTTTTATACTTATTTTAATAATGATAATGAATAAATAATAGTAATCATAATTTTATTATAAATTATAATATTGATATTAATAATGATAACAATAATACTAGTAATAATAATAATAATATAAATTATGTTAATGATATTGATAATCATATTTAATCATAATAATAATAAATGATAATAATAATAATAATAATTTTGATAATAATAATATTAATAATAATGATAACACTGATATTGATAATTACAAATAATAATAATTATACTAATAATAACAAATAATAATAATGATGATAAAAAGATATAATGATAACAATGTTAATATGACAATAAAAAAAATGATAAGTTTAATTATAATTAATAATAATGATTTTAATTATTGATATATTTAAAAGGATATTAATAATAATAATATTAATATATCAAATAATTGCATAGTTATTTACAAATAATTGTTCGTGAATCTTTGGAGTCATATAAAAGTTAGGTTTAAATTTAGTCAGAAATTTTCGGGTTGTTATATATAAGTAGTGTGAAAGATTTATTTTGAAAAATGGCTAGCTCTTCTGATTATAACCGAATCACATTTCCTTACTTGAAAATGTAGATCTGGAGCAAGTTCTAATTCTGAGTATAGACATCAGCACTCTCAACGAAAAATAACGAAGCATTAAAGATGAATGCCGGTCATATTTGGGTGCATCACCATAATCAATTTAGGTCAATAATTATGATGCCCCGTACAAAATTAACGTGTACGGATCATCAACAACAGGTCCATTACACGGTTACAATACTATATGCTGTTTTAAAACAAGTTTGCATTCATAAAAAGGATAACGTCTTTACCAACGTCGAATGTTTTACAAAAGATAACGTGCTTCTACGAATAGAAAGCATTAACATAAGTACGTGACACAAAGGTCATTACAAAATCCATTGTTCAAATGTAACATAAGTTGTGAATGCAAAGTAAATGTACCATATTTGAGACATCTCTAAACAATGTAGCGAGAGTCTAACATAGCAAGTCTATAACAGCGAGACTAATACAGCGAAAGCGAAAAATGTCTAAGCACCTGAGAAATAATATGCTTTAAAATGTCAACACGAATGTTGGTGAGCTATAGTTTAATTGTAATCAACAATGTAATGTAGGCCACGAGATTTCGGATTCAAAACAGTATGAAAAGTATATGCTTAACCGTGGGCACTTGGTAACTAACTTAACGTAAATATCACCCCTAAAAGTACACTTGGCGAGTGCGTAAGTTTACGAAGTATTAAACACCCGTTAAATGCTAGCGCGACTAGCCCGAGTAGGGATGTCAAACCCTATGGATCCATATCTAAGATTCGCGTTCACCGGTTCATAAACCAATGACTAAACGTTACCGAGCTAAGGGGAAAATTTATGCCGTTATATCACCCACACATATATAAAGTTTAAGTACTCGTGCCTAGTAAGTAAAACATAAAAAGCACATGTATTCTCAGTCCCAAAAATAGTTAAAGTAAAAAGGGAGCTATAACTTACAGTGAAAGTGCGGTAAAAGTCGATACGAGATAAGTAAGCAAGTAAGTCGGTCCGAAAGGTCCTCAACCTAAGTCAAAAGTTACTAAGTCAGTAAATCATCCCAAAGGGTTTAAAATAAGTAAGTTAAGTTTTAAGTATCATCATAATCATCGTACGCAAAAAGTAAAGTAAGTTTTCAATCAAGAATAGAGATCGAAACAAAGGCTGACTTCGTTCAGCTGCTACGGCCTCTATACAAACTGAAATAATGCGCGGTCAGTGGCCAAGGCTCCGTATGTGAGTCCTCTAACCGCTGTCCAACTTTCAGATCCTAACCCAATGTCTTTTGACCGTGGCGATGGTTCAAGCACGAGTAGGTCAGAATTTTTTAGCACGTCGTTACAAGGGCGTAGTGACTTTCGGGAGGCTATAAATCCTAAACCATATATCGGATTTAGGTGAGTCTTAAACTAAAAGTCATCTACTCGAACCAAAATATCTGGAAATCCACTTTTCCAGAAGCCCAGGAGTCTGATCAGACCCTGAAAAATAGAAAACAAGTGCTCTGGTGGGTTTCTTGGTGTTTGATGCTCATCACGGTTCTCATCCTTGATGCGTATAAGCCTCAAGTGTATAACTCTTGATGTTTTAGCATCACTTTAACCAAGTTTTAACCATCAACACACAAAGTCAAGACTAAGAAATAAAACACAACTCATTTAAGAGTTTAAGCAAGATGATGAACCAAAGTTACATCAAGTTCTTAGTTTCGACACAAGTACAAGTTCTATTAAGCTATAAACTTTGAATCAAACTAAATAAGTAAGACCTTAAGTTATGGAACTTAGATCTTAGCTAAGTATGAAAGACCTTAGACTAAAAAGTCTAGACCTCATGTTCTCGGTGAAACCCTAAGTCATAACACTTAGGCTTTCAACTTTTACACAACCATAAGTCATGAAACTTAGATTTTGTAAAGTAGAATGAACATAAGCTAATGAGCTTTTGTTTAAACAAAGTAGAAGATCATAAGTTGCACAACTTAGATCAAACACAAAAATGAAACCCTAAACTAGAGAACTTGGATTCCTAACAACACTTATGAGATCTCAAGCTAGTAAGCTTGTATCTTTTGTTTAATGAAAACACAAGTCACAAATCTAAAGTACAACAAATTAAAGAAGATCATAAGTTAATAAACTTTGATCTTAACTAACTTTTTGTAGAAACTTCAAGCTAGAAAGCTTGTATTTCTTTTGTTCTTGAAGATCCATAAAGTGAAAAGTTGGATCCACAAGTTACATGAAGATCATAAACATGAGTTTTGATCTTTTAACACAATTAAAGATATCTTAAGTTAATAAACTTAGATCTAACAAGATAATGAAGAGTCAAAGCTAAAAAGCTTGAATCCTTCATGTCGTTGAAGACTTTTCAAAACAAGGTTTGAATCTTACAAGAGTTATGAAGATTCAAGTTACAAAACTTGAATCCTTGATCCTAATGATGATGATTTACGAATTTAAAGAAAGAAGAGAAGGAGAAATAGAGTTTAAACTTACAAGTTATTCAAGTAATTTAGAGAGAAAAACTAGAGAAATGTTGTGTGTGTTTTTGTGAAATGAGATGGAGTGTGCATATAACAAATAGAGAAAAGGAAAAAAAATATAAAGTAGTGATGGGGGAGGTGGTGGCCGACGGTTTTGGGGAGGGGCTGGGGGAACCATTTTGGCCTCATGTGGTGGTGGCATGGTGTGGTCCATGGTGGTGGTACAAGGTAATGTTGGAATGTTGGGTGGCATGCAACAAAGTGTAAGCATTAGTACATGAGCATGCTTAAAATTTTGTCTTAATATTTACATAGGCTAGTTATTAATTACATGGGCTAATTAATCCACTAATTAGTCCACTAAGTTGAGTAGGTTGGGCCATGAAAGTCCATTAAGGTAAAAGTCCATTAAGGTAACTAGTGAGCATTAGTAAACACTAAGCGTAATTAAATAACCATCAAGCCAAGTAATTGTCATTAATAAATAACAATTAAGTTTACGTAGTCATAATATTCCAATTATGACAAAAGTTTAACGTATACTAAGTACGTAGCTCGTTTTAAACAATAAGTGACACTAACGGTCGTAAATGCATTCGAGAATCATGTTAAGTGATTAAACACTTAATAACATGTTGCAGATATCAATGAAAGTAATTATCATAATTAATGATCCCATAATAAAATCTAACTCAGTACGCAAATACGCAGTTTCGTGAAAGTAATAAATATAATTATAAGTCGAAAAAGTCGGGTCGTTACATTACCCACCTGTTAAAGAAAATTTCGTCCCAAAATTTAAGCTGAGGTAGTCGGTAGAGTTGTGAAGAGGTGAGGATACTTCTAAATCATTTGATCCTCTCATTCCCAAGTAAACTCAGGTCCTCGTTTAGCATTCCAACGGATTCGGACAATTGGAATTTTGTTGTGCTTTAATGTCTTAACCTCTCGGTCCATGATTTCAATAGGTTCTTCCATGAAGTGGATTTATCATCAATCATAAGCTCCTCTAGTGGTATGATAAGTTCTGGTTAAACAAGACACCTCTTCAAATTCGATACGTGAAAGGTAGGATGAACGGAGCTCAATTGAGTTGGAAGATCCAAACGGTAAGCAACGGGTCCAATACGCTCCAAGATTTCAAAAGGACCAATATATCGCGGATTTAACTTCTCACGCTTTCTGAAACAGATTACACCTTTTTAAGGTGCGACTTTCAACATTATACGGTCACCCACTTGGAATTCGAAATCTTTACGTTTAAGGTCAGCATAGCTCTTTTGACGATCACGGGCCGTCTTGAGCCTCGCTTGAATTTGGACAATCTTCTTGGTTGTTTCATGGATTAGCTCGGGTCCGGTGATTTGCTTCTCGCCTACTTCGGCCCAACAAATAGGAGAACGGAATTTGTGGCCATACAAATCTTCGAAAGGTGCGGCATTAATACTCGAATGATAACTGTTGTTGTAAGAAAATTCGGCTAGCTGCAAATGCTTTTCCCAAGCTTTTCAGAAATCAATAACACAAGCACGCAACATGTCCTCCAAAGTTTGAATTATGCGTTCGCTTTATCCGTCGGTCTGCAGGTGATATGCGGTACTCATGTTGAGACGTGTTCCCAAGGCTTCTTGCAAGGAACGCCAAAATCTAGAGGCGAAACGGGCATCTCAGTCTGAAATAATTGATAAGGGTATACCATGACGAGAAACAATCTCCTTTATGTATAGTTGAGCGAGTTTTTCCATCGTATCAGTTTCTTCCATGGCTAGGAAGTGAGCAGATTTGGTAAGACGATCAATAATAACCCAGATGGTATCATATCCGCCCACCATCTTTGGCAGTTTCGTGATGAAGTCCATCGTTATCCCTTCCTACTTCCATTGCGGGATTTCGGGTTGCTGAAGTAACCCAGATGGCCTTTGATGTTCGACCTTAACCTTCGAACAAGTCAAACACTTCCCAACATAAGTAGCAACATCCCTCTTAAGATTTGGCCACCAATACTATCCCTTGAGATCGTGGTACATCTTACCGGATGAATCGAATATCTTGACTTGTGGCTTCGTCCAGAATAAGGCTTCGTAAATCCCCATAACTAGGCACCCAAATTCTTTCGGCGAAATATCGGAGTCCAGTCTCCTTGACTTCGAATCGCGAGACGAGAATGTTCAAGCGTTCTTGAGAAATATTCTCCTCTTTGAGAGCCTCATCTTGGGCTACTCGGATTTGGCTATTGAGATTCGTGTGAATGGTGATGTTTAAGGCTCGGACATGAAGAGGTATCATTCTCTACTTTCGGCTCAAGGCATCGGCTACAACATTTGCCTTTCCAGGATGGTAGCGAAGTTCACAATCGTAATCGTTCAATGTTTCGATCCACTGTCGTTGTCTCATGTTCAGTTGCTTCTGATCGAATATATGTTGGAGGCTTTTGTGGTCGGTGAAGATGGTACTCTTGGTTCCATATAAATAGTGTCTCCACAATTTGAGTGCAAAGACAACGGCTCCAAGTTTGAGATCGTGCATCATGTAATTTCGCTCGTGAATCTTCAGTTGTCGAGAGACGTAAGCAATAACCTTTGTTCGTTGCATCAATACACAACCAAAACCATGTTTCGAGGCATCGCAAAACACAACGAAGTCATCACTACCTTCGGGAAGGGATAAGATAGGTGCGGAGGTTAACTTCTGCTTCAGGGTTTGGAATGCCGACTCTTGTTCGGCGGCCCAAGCGAATTTCTTCCCTTTGTGAGTTAATGCGGTTAATGGTCGTGCAATCAGAGAGAAACCTTCGATGAATCTTCGGTAATAACCGGCGAGGCTGATGTGTGCGAGGGGTAGTACGAAATACTATTATTTTTATTACAAAATACGATACAATTTAGTGATTTACACAAGTTTTATTTATTTATATAGATGGGATATACTTAAACCTTGCACAACACTTATAGGCAGTGTACCTAATCGTAGAGTAGTGTAGTTTTTAGTAAGTCCGGTTCGTTCCACAGGGAGCTAGCTGAGTTTAACGCTATATTTTTAACAACTATATTTATATAAAATATATATAATTATATATAGTAATATTATTATAAAAGGGGGGTTTTACCGTTTAATGACCGGTTTGTCGATTTTATATTTTAAGCGTAAAGATAAATGACGATAATATAAATGACAGAATTTAAATTGTGATAAAGTAAATTGCAGTAATTAAAATGACAGTAAATAAAGGTACGATGAAATATGAAATAAAAGTATTACGCTTATTTAAACTTCCGTAATCATGATGTTTGACGTTTTGATTTTAATTAATTGTTACCCGGGTTAATTGTCCTTTGTCGTGGTTAAATTGATACCTATCTGGTTTTTATCCATAATTGTCCATCGGTCATAATTATAAAATGCTCGTCAAATTAACCTTATTCCTGAAGTAAAATATTCCAACTAATTAGGGATTCGAACTGTAACAAGGTTTTAATACTTTGTTTAATGATTACACCAGGTTATCGACTGCGTGTAATCCAAGGTTTTAATACTTTGTTAACAATTACACCAATTATCCTAGTATGTAATCCACCCCTGTTTTAATGAGATATGAATATTAATTTACCCACTTGATCAGAATGAATAATCAATTACCCAACCCGAATAATTAATTAAATGATCGTAAAAGATGTTGTATAAACGTCACTAAATAAAACATACATAATCATTTTAATAATTATTAGATTAACTAATTTCAAGATAGGTTCGACAGATTCTAATGAGTTGTCATTCGATTAGACAATACCCCCTATCTATTAATAGTCAATAGTCCAATGTCCACAAGTGTCGGTCTCTTGTCCAAACCTTAATTATGGTACAAAATCTAATAACCCCATCTTAATATTTAGTCTAACATCACGATTACTTTGGCTCAAATAAGCATAATAATAACTTAGTTACGAGACATTAAATTAAAAAGGAAGAACATAGCTTACAGTGGTGATTAATCGCGTAGCATTGCACGGACAGAATTTTGACTTAAAACCCGTAAAACATTCTTACAATAACCTTATTATTATTAACTTAAATTAAAATTAAAATTATAATTATAAATATATATATATTACATGTAAAGAGAAAGAAAGAAGAAAAGGTGTACATAACTCGTCCGAAAATTACTCAATTTATAGAATTGGCCAGCTACAGCATCCCATGCGATCGCATGGCTTTTGTGCCTTCTGGCCATGCGATCGTATGGCCTCCTGATCCAGCTCATATACTTGCCAAAAACGTGGGCAGCTCTTGATTTATTTATTATATAATATAATCTATATAAATTTATATAATTATATATATATTATATTATATTCTTGTGCATAGTTGACTCGTAATTTTAGCTCCGTTGACTCGTACGTTTCTTCTCGGTTTATGTCCCGGTTCCGGATTTTTGAACGTCCTTTCGGATGCTGAGATATTTTGTACTTTGCATTCCGCGGCTCGTACTCTTTTAATTTTTAGACGTTTCTCATCAATAATTCGAACCACTTAGATTGTACTTTGTACTTTTTAGCTTTTTGGTCATTTGCGTCTTCAAATCATCATTTTCTTCTTTTGTCTTCGCACTTATTTATTTAAACGAATATTACATAAAAATAGAACAATTGCAACTAAAAGCTTTACATATTGGAAGAATATTGTGCCTAAATATATGTTTATTTGGAGCACTATCAAATATCCCCACACTTGAGCGTTGCTTGTCCTCAAGCAATACAGAACTTAAAATTAAAGCACACGAGTCACTTCTTTATTCTTCACACTTTATACATTAGTGATTTTGATACGGCGGTATAAATAATGATAGTAACGATGTGGTTTACAGTCCCACATGACTATGAAAATTTAGATCCTTTAAGGAATTTGGATCTCTATGAAAACATTTGATCTTTTGAAAATTCATTCTAGCTTTTACCCTAGATAAGTTTTCTGGAATAACCCTTCACCGGTGTTTGCAAAATGTTTTTGTGGGTTTCAGATTTTAAAATTTTAGCTCAAAACTTGCGGTTTTGTGTCACCCACTTGCTAACCTTGTATTAGGAAAGCACACGTCCAGTATACTTGCTCTGTATATTACCTTTCGGTAAACTACCGTCCGATTGTAAAGGAAAGCGTTGAACAAGTAACTGTTAAGGCAATGTCTAATGACATGCTTTCGATTATGGTCTATAACATGTTGGATGCAATTACTATCCATTGTAGGAGCAATAGTAAAGATCGCCCTATAGTTTTTCGATCTGACACGAGGTCTTGTCTTCGACCATGCTATGCAACCACCGTTCTTACGGTTGACACCCGATTTAGTTCAGGTGACCTAATGAATTCCGGGTGAATTCTCAGGATTTTACGTGCAATGGTAATGAACGCATTGAAAATAGGTTTTTAGAAAACAAATCGGTTTTAATTTGATCAAAATATTTTCTCGTTCAAGCTCGAGTTTAGATATCATCGAATTCCATGAGTTTGTAATTCTCAATCTTTAAGGTCAATCTCAAGGATTGAGTAATATCAGGCTTAAAAGCTGATTTTTAATCTTTAAGGAGATTATCCTTTTCTGAGGGTCTGATTCATTAGTTTTATCAACCTAATTTGCACGGCGCCCTTCCCATTTTACGAGACAGATCCTCTCATGGTTAGGATAAGTCTGACCACTTGGCGACCCTGTTTGATGCTGAGGTCCGTGGATTTCCTGCTGATTTTAGAGATGACTTTTCTAGATTTTTCGTCAACCTACAGCTGGTCTGGACGACAACTTTCTGACCTAAATCAAGAAGCGCGTGTCTTTTTCGGAAGACTTTACTTTCTTTTAATGATGGAATTGATTCATTGTGTAGATCCATCTATTCTTTCAAAGGTATTACAATAAATCGGGTAAAACTGATTAGTTTAGTCCAAAGCAAAAGTACCTGCAATAATCTGTACCAAATATGTGATATGTGTTTTAAAGAAATTGGTAAATTCTTCCCACACTTAGCTTTTGTTTATATTTTTCTTTGCCTTTTTATTCTCCTCTATTCCATTTTAAATGAATTCTAGCGTTTTGGGTTGTTTCTCAATTTATGTCCTCTCTGAGGTAACAATAATTTCAGCATTAACACCTAGTTTTATCGTTCATAAATATGTATAAACATGATTTTGAATTCATTTAGTTGAAAATTTTTCAAATTTTCACAAAATTTGGCAATTAAACTAAGTGTAAACCTGAGAGAATTTATAACCCTTCCCCACACTTGAGATCATGTAATGCCCTCATTTGCATGAAATCAGACTATAATTATAAATTCATGAGGGTGATTAGTGTAGAAAAGTGATTAAAAATACCGAGTTTGCAAACATATTATTTTATATCACATTTGATATTTTGCGTCTTGTCGTCAAAACTAGTAGCTTTTGCTGAACTTAATGTCAGTCTTCGAAAGTGCGATGTTTTACCCTATTTTGTACATATGATAAACTACAAACATACATAATATTTTTTTATTATTTTTTTTATAAAATCTTTAGTTATTAAAACAATTTAAATGAATAATTTTTTAAAATTTTGTTTCCTTTTACTTTAGGTAGTTTCGGTATGTTTACCTAGTCCGTCCCTCGACAAAATTTAAAATTTGTCGTTAAAGCGATTGTTTTAAAAGCAAAGATTTTTGGGTTTCTAAATTTTTTTGGTATACTTTAGATCAATAAAATTAAAAATAATTATAACAAAATTTTTCGCCCCGCCCTCGGGTAAAGAAATTTCGGTTCCATGACCTAGTCTTCAACTTACGATGAATTTTAGAAATCATTTTTTTAAACTTAATGAAATAAAGTAATTTTTGTTTTTAAATTCACACAAAACTTAAATTTAAAAATGTATATTAATTTTATACAAAACCTACAAAACAAAAATTCAGAATGGGGGAGAAAACTAGTTCTTTAGTGTCTGCTAGTGGAAAAGATCAACCGGATTCCATTCTCGGAACTACACGAGAATGGAACAACTAACTCTAGACAACATATTCTTTTTAGAACATTTGAATCTCCCCACACTTAGGTAGCTGTGGTGTCGAAATTGTGATTAACTTCATCGTCAATTTCTTTTGGACCATAATCAACTTGCATATCTGTGACTTTTGCTTTAAGCCATTGGTCGGATTCCTGTGTAATATCCACAAATTCAACTAGTTTCGTCTTTTCTTTAGGCGATAGATTGGATACTAACCGGTTACATAACTTAAAGTTCCCCTTGGTTCTAGCATCGCGAATCCGTTTAATAAGTTTCTTCATTGAACTATTAATAACGGGGTCATTTAATTTCATATCAACAATGGGGTTCTTTGTTATCAGGTCATCATTAGGTGTTACTTCATTTTCCCCACACTTAGGCGTTTTGTTATTGTTAAGCACTACCGTTGGAGTTGGTAAAACAATGTGGTTCTTACCAATCGTTTTTGTTGGTTCAACGGATTTGGTTGGTGGAGATTTAGACTTTCGACTCACAAAGATGATCGATTTTTCATCATTACTAAGTGTCATTCTACCCTCTCTTACATCAAATAATACCCTGGTGGACGCTAAGAATGGTCGACCCAAAATTAGAGGAATGTTTGATTCCTCTTCTATGTCAATGACAATAAATTCGACTAGAAAGGTTAAATTACCCACTTGAATGGGTAGGTTGTCAGCAATTCCAACTGGGTGCCTAATAGTTTGATCAAAGAGTTGAACACTCATCTCTGTTAGACTTAACTCACCTACTCCTAGTCTCTTATATAATGAAAGAGGCATAACACTCACACTTGCACCTAAATCTGCTAGTGCATCATACATGACACAATCACTAAGTAGACAAGGAAAAATAAATTCACCCGGATCACCCACCCTAGGTGGAGGTTTTGGTGGAACTGTCTTCACCGGATTTATCTTTACGGTTTTTGTTTCTTGCACTTTCTTATTCTTCTTTTTCTTTCCAGAGGTATCACAAACTTTATTACCTATTACTTACTCATACTCAACTCCTTTTCTTGAAAATGGGATGGGTGGTCTGTATGATGCCACCACTGGCTTTACATACTCGGGTGGTGGTGGTGTTGTAACTTCTTCATTGTTACTCACATCAAAAATCTTCCCATTTTCTGATGCTGGTTTTTCAGAATTTGTTGAAACCATATTAACATTCCCATTCCGAGGATTTACTTCAGTATTACTCGGTAGTTTTCCTTGTTCCCTCTCACTCATCATGCTAGCAAGAGTACCTACGTGTTTTTCTAGATTCAAAATGGAAGCTTATTGAGTTCTTAATGACTGATCAAACTTCTCATTTGTTTGGGTTTGAGATGTAATAAATTGTGTTTGAGATTCCATTAGCTTTGCCATCATTTCTTCCAGATTTGACTTTTTCTCTTCGATTTGTTGTGATGGCTTATACAAGTCAGGTCTTTGTTGATTGAAAGTGTTGTTTTGAGTTGGTTTGTTATTCGGACCTTGTTGCTTATACGAGTTATTGTTTGGCCCATTTGGATTGTAAAGAATGTTTTGATTTCGATTGAAGTTTGGCCTTGGTGGTTGATAATTATTCTAATAATTATTTCCCGGCCTTTGGTTCATGTAGGAAACATTCTCACGTTGTTCCATCGTTTGCTCAATGTGACAATCTTTCGTTAAGTGTGGTCCACTGCATTGCTCACAACAAATTCGTATTGCATGAATATCTTTAGTCATCTTTTCCATTCGTCTCTCAAAAGCATCTATTTTTGCAGAAACGGAATAAAAGTCATGGCTAGAATCGGCTCTAGCCACTTTAGATGAACGAAAAATATCTTTTTTCTGGTGCCACTCATGTGAGTGGGAGGCTGTGTTATCAATAATTTTGTGAGCTTCGATTGCGGTTTTCTTCATAATGGAACCACCAGCTGCTGTGTCGATGTCTTTTCGTGTAGCAACGTCGCATCCTTGGTAGAATATTTGTACTATTTGATAAGTATCTAAACCGTGTTGAGGACATCCTCTCAACAATTTTCCGAATTTTGTCCACGCCTCATATAGAGTTTCATTTGGCTTTTGCGTGAACGTAACAATTTCTCCTTGAAGTCTCACAGCTTTAGATGCCGGAAAGAATTGTTTAAGAAAATTTTCAACTAAAACATCTCATGTGTCAATCGCCCCTTCAGGTAACGATTCTAACCAATCTTTGGCTTCTCCCTTTAAAGTCCAGAGAAACAACATGAGATAGATCTGTTCATCCTCAACTTCTCTGATTTTAAATAGAGTACATATCCTATTAAAGGTTCGAAGATGTTCGTTTGGATCTTCTTTTGGCGTACCACTATATTGGCATTGATTAGTTACCATGTGTAGGATTTGTCCTTTGATTTCATAATCTGGCGCATTAATATCTGGCTTAATAATGGCGTGACCTTGGCCCGTGCGTGTGGCTCTCATTCGGTCTTCCATACTTAGAGGTTCTGTTACTTCCATAATTGAATTTGTTGAATCTGAATCACTAGAGGATTCTGATTTAATGGTTTCTTCCTCGACAATCTCTGGATGAGTAATATGTGGTTCCGGAGGAATGATTAGTGGTTCAGGATCTCTGAATTGTCCTTGAATATTCTCCGGATTCTCAATTGTGAGGTCGGGTTCAAAAAATGGATTATCGAAAATTTGAATTGGAGTACTTGGTCAACTAGATGACGATTCTAAAGAAAAATCAACGGTGACAATGTTGGCTAGATGTCTTGATCGAGTTACAGGTGGTGATCATATGAAAGGTGGTGAATGTTTTGCTCGGTGCATTCACTGAATATCCTATTAGTTATAAAAGATAAAAATTATTAAAGTTATCAAATTAATAGACTTTTCTGATTTTGCTCACGTTTTGAATAGCCAATAGATGCAGCATGTAGCCAGGACCCTTTAAATCGGAAGCCCACAACTCGCCACTAACAAGTCCAACTATTACTACGAACCAGAAAATTTTGGATGTCTAACAATTTAACAGCTTAAAATAATTTTTCTCATCGAAGTTTAAAGAAGATAAAAAAAATTCTATGTCCTTAAAACTAGAGTGTAGAAATGAGAAAGAAAAAGAGTGCGTCGAAAAACGTCGAAAA
This sequence comes from Rutidosis leptorrhynchoides, assembly GCF_046630445.1. Classification (NCBI taxonomy): domain Eukaryota; kingdom Viridiplantae; phylum Streptophyta; class Magnoliopsida; order Asterales; family Asteraceae; genus Rutidosis; species Rutidosis leptorrhynchoides. Next base: position 347,593,730 of record NC_092333.1, read on the forward strand.
ATAAAAATCGAAAAATAAAAATAAGAAAGAAAAACGTCGAAACTTAAAATTTTAAAAACTAAGTCTAAAAAGTTGCGCCTAAAGGAATTAAAGCTTAAATACAATTCTATTCGAAAAACGGCAATACTTAAATAGGCACTAAAATTTATTAAATACTAAAGCGGAAAGCTGCGTCGTAAATTTCTAAGGCCTCTAAAATCCAGTTCTAAGAAAAAGATCTTAAGGGAAAATTACGGCAAAAACTTAATACTAAACTTAAACTAAGGCGAAATGAAACTAAAAATATAATTACGAACGACAAATATTACGAAATAAATGAATAAAAATACAAATTATAACTAAAAAAATACAAATTTTATATAAATATTATTTTTATATTATATTTTATAAAAGTATTAAACTATAAATATAAAAACTTAATTAAAACAAAATTTATTGAAACTAAAACTAATTATTATTAAATTAAAACCCTAATTAATAATAAATATATTATATTAAAAACCCTACACGTAATTAATGTCCGAGGTATCTGCTGTCAGTGTACCTCATGCGACCGTATGAGTTTTAGCAAGATGGGTCATGTGATCGCATGGCCCAATATTCCAGATTTGATTCGGGCTTCGAACAGCCTCGGCCTAGTTTTCTATTTTATTTTTATTTTTTTTATTTTTTTCTTCTGAATTTGATTTATAAAAAGTATTTATATAAAAAAACTTATATTTTAAAACTAAATATAAAAAAAACTTAAAAATATATATATATATTTTTTCTTTTTAATGTTTTATATTTTTTTTCTTTTTTTTCAAACTTATATATAATTATATTTTTACAAAATTAAAAAGATAGCGTTTCGCCGAGTTCCCCGGCAGCAGCGCCAAAATACTTTGATGTGTGCGAGGGGTAGTACGAAATACTATTATTTTTATTACGAAATACGATACAATTTACACAAGTTTTATTTATTTATATAGATGGAATATACTTAAACCTTGCACAACACTTATAGGCAGTGTACCTAATCGTAGAGTAGTGTAGTTTTTAGTAAGTCCAGTTCGTTTCACAGGGAACTAGCTGAGTTTAACGCTATATTTTTAACAATTATATTTATATAAAATATATATAATTATATACAGTAATATTATTATAAAAGGGGGGTTTTACCGTTTAATGACCGGTTTGTCGATTTTATATTTTAAGCGTAAAGATAAATGACGATAATATAAATGATAGAATTTAAATTGCGATAAAGTAAATTGCAGTAATTAAAATGACAGTAAATAAAGGTACGATGAAATATGAAATAAAAGTATTATGCTTATTTAAACTTCCGTAATCATGATGTTTGACGTTTTGATTTTAATTAATTGTTACCCGGGTTAATTGTCCTTTGTCCTGGTTTATTTGATACATATCTGGTTTTTGTCCATAATAGTCCATCGGTCATAATTATAAAATGCTCGTCAAATTAAACTTAATCCCGAAGTCAAATATTCCCACTAATTAGGGATTCGAACTGTAACAAGGTTTTAATACTTTATTTAATGATTACACCAGGTTATCGACTGCGTGTAATCCAAGGTTTTAATACTTTGTTAACAATTACACCAATTATCCTTGTATGTAATCCACCCCTGTTTTAATGAGATATGAATATTAATTTACCCACTTGATCAGAATGAATAATCAATTACCCAACCCGAATAATTAATTAAATGATCGTAAAAGATGTCGTATAAACGTCACTAAATAAAACATACATAATCATTTTAATAATTATTAGATTAACTAATTTGAAGATAGGTTCGACAGATTCTAATGAGTTGTCATTCGATTAGACAATACCCCCTATCTATTAATAGTCAATAGTCCAATGTCCACAAGTGTCGGTCTCTTGTCCAAACCTTAATTATGGTACAAAATCTAATAACCCCGTCTTAATATTTAGTCTAACATCACGCTTACTTTGGCTCAAATAAGCATAATAATAACTTAGTTACGAGACATTAAATTAAAAAGGAAGAACATAGCTTACAGTGGTGATTAATCGCGTAGCGTTGCACGGACAGAATTTCGACTTAAAATCCGTAAAACATTCTTACAATAACCTTATTATTATTAACTTGAATTAAAATTAAAATTATAATTATAAATATATATATTACATGTAAAGAGAAAGAAAGAAGAAAAGGTGTACATAACTCGTCCGAAAATTGCTTAATTTATAGACTTGGCCAGCTACAGCATCCCATGCGATCGCATGGCTTTTGTGCCTTCTGGCCATGCGATCGCATGGCCTCCTAATCCAGCTCTTATACTTGCCAAAAACGTGGGCGGCTCTTGATTTATTTATTATATAATATAATATATATAATTTTATATAATTATATATATTATATTATATTCTTGTGCATAGTTGACTCCTAATTTTAGCTCCGTTGACTCGTACGTTTCTTCTCGGTTTATGTCCCGGTTTCGGATTTTCGAACGTCCTTTCGGATGCTGAGATATTTTGTACTTTGCGTTTCGCGGCTCGTACTCTTGTAATTTTTAGACGTCTCTCATCAATAATTCGAACCACTTGGATTGTACTTTGTACTTTTTAGCTTTTTGGTCATTTGCGTCTTCAAATCATCATTTTCTTCTTTTATCTTCGTACTTATTTATTTAAACGAATATTACATAAAAATAGAACAATTGCAACTAAAAGCTTTAAATAGAACAATTGCAACTAAAAGCTTTACATATTGGAAGGATATTGTGCCTAAATATATGTTCATTTGGAGAACTATCAGAGGCCTACAAATTGACGAATATGAGTAGGAGTAGTGGGGGTTTCCCACTTGCTAATGGCTTCAATTTTCGCGGGTTCAACTTTGATACCCTGATCTCTTACAATATGACCAAGAAATTAAACTTCCTTTAACCAAAATTCACACTTGGAGAATTTGGCATAGAGTTGCTCTTGTCTCAAGAGTTCCAGCACGAGTCGAAGATGTTGCTCATGTTCCTCTTCGCTTTTGGAATAGATTAGGATATCATCTATGAATACGATAACGAATTTGTCCAGGTACAGCTTGCATACGCGATTCATGAGATCTATAAACACGGTAGGCACGTTGGTTAAACCGAATGGCATCACAAGAAACTCATAATGACCATAACGAGTTCGGGATGCAGTCTTATGTACATTACTCTCCTTCACCCTCAACTGGTGATAACCCGATCGTAAATCGATCTTAGAGTAAATGCTTGATCCTTGCAGTTGATCTAATAGATCATCAATCCTAGGAAGGGGATACCGGTTCTTGATTGTCAACTTGTTTAATTCACGATAGTCGATACACATGCGAAAAGATCCGTCCTTCTTCTTCACGAACAAAACAGGTGCACCCTAAGGCGATGAACTTGGTCGAATATGTGATGACCCGGGAATTTCCGACCAAATTTAAACTTAATCTTATATGATTTCGACACGATAAGCAAAGTCTGTAATGTTGAGTCACAAATATTTTGAACTGTTTCATATATTCGTTTAACTTTCGACCATTCTCGACGATTCACGAACAATTAATTGTAAATAGATATGTGTGTATGTATATATAAATAATTTGAAATATAATTTGAAGTATTATATGTTGTTGTTATTAAAAAGTAATAAAAATAAAAAGAGTATATTATAATAATTATTATTTAAAATATATCTATATATATAAATAAAGTGTAAAAAAAATAAATATTAAATGATTGTATTACTTGCTTATAAACGAACTTGCGAGATTTTAAAATAAATGGTGATCGGAAAATGGATTATATCTATATTTGTTTAATTATTACTCAGTATTACTATTGGACTTATAGTTGACACGGCTCACTATTATTAATTTTTTTTTCTATATATACAATTGAATCCTACCGATTAATCAATGATAATTACTAAGATATCTTTTCTACCTTATAATTGGTGATATTTTAACATCAATCATGTTTGGCATATCATTTTTAGTTGTTATGACATGCATCACTAGTGTTGTTACTAGTCCTTTGCTATCTATATATAAATTATATATATATATATATATATATATATATATATATATATATATATATATATATGATAATATACGATACATAAGTTTGATCAATCAACCTTTTAGTTTTGTAATCGATCCCCACAATCCACTACATAACAAATCACCAAATTCTTTACTATGTTAAATTGATCTTTACTATGCTAAATTGCCTTAATTAATTGAATTAGAGTTTCAAAAGTCTACTTTATGTTACCTATCATTTTCCAGCAATATCTATCTATGTTCATATATCATTATCTATCTATATATATTAGATATACATATACATGTACCAGTACATATATATATTCAATACATATACAGATAAATATACACACACACACATATATATATATATATATACACATATATAAATACAGTATAATCAAATATGAATAAGAGTAAATACGTATTGTTGTAAAAAGGATCCTATACAGTTTCAAGTTACAATCAACTTTATATGATTATTGATCTTATTTGACTTTCTTACATCAAAAGCAGATTAACAATTGCAACCCATTACACATCCACATCTACTTTCTATTTTATTTGTTTCTTTCTCTCTGGCCAGAATATTATGTCGACAAATTCAATTCATATAATGAATCGTTTAACTTCTGTTCAAAAGGAATTTCTTCATCTATCAAACCACTGGTTCATTCATCACCATTTTTCTTCATCATCTTCATCGTGAGTCATCACCATCTCAATCACCATCTTCCTTCAAACACCACACGACAATCTATCACCACCACCACTTGATTCTTCTTCTTCTCTTCTCGATCGAGAACTACCACTATTATCGATTTCCTTGGCTATCATATGACCACCATCATAATCGTATCGAAATCACTTCACCAAGCTAAAACCATGATGGAACCTACAAGCATTTCCATCAAACTATTAATAGAATAGGCTGTAACTTTATCAACTATCACTACTAGCTTACATTCTCGTTCAACAATTGTAAACCACCACACAGGTCGTCACTTTTATACTAACAACTGCAGTTTTTGTTTTCATGTTTATATATATAATTGGTCAGAATACGATGATAATGTTTAGTAATTACAAAGATAATGATATTGTTGATATTATTACCTGTTGCTGCTGTCCACCGTAAAAACTACCATCAAACCATCACCCCAAACAACCACATACCACCAGTATTGCTCGATAATCTGTTCCTGGATTCTGTATGAACAAGCATAAGTAAACCCATTTTAATTTTTCCTGTTATGCTGTTTGCAGCCTGATAAATCGCTAAGAACTCTCACAAACACAAAACAAATTGCTGCACACTACCATAACTTATTTTATTTTTCGTTAGAATCATAAATAAATAAATAAATAAATAAAGCACCTGCAACACATCTTGATCGACCCAATTCAAAACAACCCAAATTCACTTTCGATTTGCAATCACACCATCACAACCAGATTACTTATTGATAAGCACAATTAAATTCATTAACTCCTAAATTATTCAATCAAACAAGAATCATCTAACCTTTGTAAACTGCTACTGCATTGTGTGAACTTTGCAATCGAGCATCACCATCGATGAACCTGCATAAACTGTTATTAGGTAATCAAACACCAATTTAAAACTAATTGAAATACAAACAATTAATCAATTATCACTACCTTCCTTGATTTGATACATGTAATTAAAACCCTAATCCTGCTCGTATTCATCTCCTTCCTATCATCCTGTTTCTGTTCACCTCAAACCAATCAAACACCAACGATGGCTATTGTTCCTGTTAATAACCGTAAATCACCATCACAAATCTTGGAACCATTCTTAATCATGTTTACGTGTGTCGGATGATGATGATGATGATACAAAGATGAAGACTGATGATGATATTGACACGATGTTGATAATAAATTGATAACCGGGTATACCTTTAATTGTTGTTGGATTGATTGATAAATTGATCGATTGGAGAAATCAAATTACCCTTGCACCATGATTTTTCTCTGCGAATTGGATCTGCTACTTCTCGATCTATTGTAGCTGTCAACAAACCCTCACAGATCCATTTTATTAGGTATTTTAACAATTATTATTATTATTATTATTATTATTATTAATATTAATATTATTATTATTAGAATTTCTATTAATAATAATTATTAATATTATTATTAATATTATTATTATTATTATTATTATTATTATTATTATTATTAGAATTACTATTATCATTATTATTATTATTATTATTATTATTATTATTATTATTATTATCATTTTTATTATTATTATTATTATTATTATCAAATTTGTTATTATTATTAAAGATGCAATATTTTTTAAAATTATCATTTTCATATTCATTAAGATTATAAGTATTATCAAAAGTATCATTTAAAAATTATTAACCTTAATATTATCATCATTATTTTTATTACTAGTATTATCATTATTATTATTTTTACAACAAATAAATATTATGCACATAAAGTTATACTTATAATAAACATATATTTTTATATAAACATTCATATATAACAAATGATGTATTTTTTTATATAATATTAATCATATATAAATATTAATATAACTATATAAACATTAGCCATTTTTTTAAGATACATACAAATTAAATATATATAATATATAACTTAAGATATAATAAATTTGTTCGATTACAAATATATATGTTAATGTATATAAATGATATAGGTTCGTGAATCCGAGGCCAACCCTGCATTGTTCAGTTGTCTAATGTCGTCATATGTATTTTTACTACAAAATACATTAGGTGAATTTCATTAATCCCTTTTTAAATGCTTTTGCAATATATATTTTTAGGACTGAGAATACATGCGCTGTTTTTATAACTGTTTTACGAAATAGACACAAGTAATTGAAACTACATTATATGGTTGAATTATCGAAATCGAATATGCCCCTTTTTATTAAGTCTGGTAATCTAATAATTAGGGAACATACACCCTAATTGACGCGAACTCTAAAGATAGATCTATCGGGCCCAACAAGCCCCATCCAAAGTACCGGATGCTTTAGTACTTCGAAATTTATATCATGTCTGAAGGAGGATCCCGAAATGATGGGGATATTCTTATATGCATATTGTGAATGTCGGTTACCAGGTGTTCAATCCATATGAATGATATTTTTGTCTCTATGCATGGGACGTATATTTATGAGAAATGAAAATCTTGTGGTCTATTAAAATGATGGAAACGATTGTTTATGTTAAACTAATGAACTCACCAACCTTTTGGTTGACACTTGAAAGCATGTTTATTCTCAGGTACGAAAGAAATTTTCTGCTGTGCATTTGCTCATATTAGAGACATTACTTGGAGTCATTCATGACATATTTCAAAAGACGTTGCATTCGAGTCGTTGAGTTCATCAAGATTATTATTAAGTTAATTATAGTTAGATGTATTATGAAATGGTATGCATGCCGTTAACTTTCGATGTAATGAAATGTTGTCTTTTCAAAAACGAATGCAATGTTTGTAAAATGTATCATATAGATGTCAAGTACCTCGCGATGTAATCAACTGTTGTGAATCATTTATAATTAATATGGACTTCGTCCGGATGGATTAGGACGGGTCTTGACAGAATAAATCCACGGTCTAATAAGGTGCGCGAGCCACAAGTACAGCTCCTGGTACTAGATCAATCTGAAACTCTACTGATCTCGGTGGGGGTAATCCTGGCAATTCTTCTGGAAAGACGTCGGGAAATTCGTTCACAATTCGTACATCATTTACGCTTTTCTCCTCCATTTCCAACTTTTTCACATGTGCCAAAATAGCAAAACATCCTTTCCTCATGACCTTTTGTGCCTTCATGCAACTAATAAGGTTCAGCTTTGGGCTACATCTCTCTCCGTAAACAATCAATGGCACACCATCTTCGCGAGGTATACGAAGAATCTTCTCTCCACAGATAACTTCTGCTTTTACTTTGGACAGCCAGTCCATACCAACTATCACATCAAAGCTTCCCAACTTAATAGGTATCAAATCAATCTCAAAATCCACACCAGCTAGGTTTATTATACCTCCTCGGCTAATTTGGTCAACTTTCTCAAGTTTCCTATTAGCTACCTCAACAAGAATACCCTCGTCTAAAGGAACTAATGACCAGTCTATCTTAGAACAAAAATGTCTACATACATAACTCCTATCAGCACCGGTATCAAACAGGACAGAAGCTAATAGTTTATTAAGAGTGAATGTACCTGTAACCAAGTCAGGATCCTCGCGGGCATCTCTGGCGTTCATGTTGAAGACTCTTACACGTGCTGGTCCGCCATCCTTCTTCTTGTTAGGACATTCATTCTTGAAGTAACCCTGCTGGCCGCATTCAAAGCACTTCTTCGGCCCATTCGGATTTGTTCTCTCAGCTGAGGTGTTGATCTTACAATCTTTGCCGATGTGTCCAGTCCTCTTACACTTTTCACATACCACGTTGCAGTACCTAGTATGATGCTTATAGCATCTCTTGCACTGCGGAAGGCTACCCTTATAGTTAGATTTCGAGCTAGGGTTCGGGTTAGGGTTCCTCCAGTCGTTGTTTCCCTTAACATTCTCATACCTCTTAGCTGGGTTCTGATCAAAACCTTTACCCCTGTTTTCGTCCCACTTACGTTTCCCATTACTAGCTCCTGATTCTGATTTCACCTTCTCTGGCTCTTGGTGGGTAATTTGATTCATCAGGGTGTGCGCCATGCGCATAGCTTCCGGGATATTTGCTGGTTTCGAAGAGGTGACATTTCCCTGAATGGTCTTGGGAAGTCCCCATAAATACCGTTCCATTCGCTTAAATTCAAGAGTGACCATCGTGGGGCACATCAAAGCTAACTCCAAGTACCTTCGGTTATAGCCATCAAGGTCAGTTCCTACAACCTTCAGTTCCCAAAACTTCGCTTCCATTTTCTGAATTTCGGTTCTGGGGCAGTACTCCTCGATCATAGCCTTCTTAAACTCCTCTCATGGTGTAGCATAAGCCTCATCAATTCCCTGATCCTGGGCGAGTGTGTTCCACCAGGTTAAAGCGCCATCCGACAACGTGCAGGAGGCGTACTTAATTTTGTTTACTTCGGAGCAGTTACTCACACGGAATATAGATTCCAAATTTTCAAACCATCTCGTCAGCCCAACTGGCCCTTCAATACCACTGAAATTGTGGGGCTTGCAGCTCTAAAATTCCTTATAAGTGCACCCATTCTGAACGTTCTGGTTAGCCCGTGGAGCTTGGGGATTGGCATCAGCCATAGCTGCGGCTACTCGAGCAGCTATCATCTCCTCAATCTGTGTTGTTGTGGGTGTTTCCCTTGAAACTCTTCCTTTTGCCATTGATCTTCCAAACAAAATTTTTGACTTGAGTCAAAATCCATTATTCCATAATTCATAATATTATAGTGTATGGTAACCAATATAGGATCAACACAATACACGTTAACTAAGCATGGCAAACTATTTGCAGATAGTACAAAAACCATCACGTTATAACTTAAATAAAACGCCATACAATAATTCAAACAACAGAAATTCCATTCATTAATAAGAAAGTTTGCATACAACTTCATAAGTTTCGTACAATACTTGAATAAAACATAAAATTACTAACGGAATTACATGATGAAATCTAATACAATAGCCCTATGGTGAGGGTGGATAAATGATGTCCATCGGGTGGGACATCTGGTCCTCGAGCTCAGTTACCCGAGCACGGAGGGTATGCACTTCCCTAGCCAGCTCCTCGACGGTGGGAGATGATGGCGGGGCAGGTGGTGCAAGTGGTGCAGATGGTGCAGGTGGTGCACCAGACGTAGATGGCGCATAACGAGTGACCTTACACACGAATGGATCAGCAGGGTACGGCACAACTCGCTTACGGGCGGTGACCCTAACCAACAGTCCACGTGCGTTCACGAACGGCTTACCTCCATTAACCCTTGGAATAACAGTACCATCGTAGCGGTACCTCTTCTTCGGCGGGGTAGAGGGTGGCGGTACAGGCTCCTCCTCAGAATACTCCTCGGGATCCTCCTCGCTGGTGTCATCCGATGACGAACTGCCTGAGTCGTCTGAAGGTGGTGCAGGTACGTCACGTACAGATGGATGTGTCTGGCCGGTGGTTATGAGTTGATATCTGCCAGGTGTAGTCGGTACAACTCGTCCGTCAGTGGCGCGTGTGCTCATTACGGAAGGGTCCGTCCCCGTTTCTCCCAGAGATCATAGTACCATCGGAAAGATGGTGTGGCCCCGGGAGTCCAGTGCTGAGTGGAGCTGGGATCTCCTCTGGATCCTCGTCACTATCAGAGATGACCATCAGGTCAGGTGCGTGACTACTATTCCCAGAAGACGAATCGTCAGAGTCGTTGGAGGGTAGCGGTGACGGGATCGGTGAGTCAGGCACAATAGTAGGCGAAGTAGCAGATGAATCTGAGTCACTCTCCAAATCAATGATAATAGGCGGTATGTCCGAAATCCAAATCAATGACTTTTTAGCCGATATCAAATATCCCACACTTAGACTTTGCTTGTCCTCAAGCAAACTTTATTTTTTTATTTTAAGAAATCTTTTTGGAGTTTCTTTTCTAATAGCCTAAGCGGTTTGCTTTTTATTATAAGATCGAAAGATAAGGCGAGTCATCTATGTTAGGGTTGAAACTATCTCTGCAAGCATGCGAGGAGGTTACATGACTTTAGGCTAGCTTTCACGGGTCACTCAAATCACTCAAGTGTTTAGGGTTACCTATAGATCTAAGAAATTAATTCGCTCATAGCCAGTCATGTTGCACCCATCGTCATAGGCTTGATAAAGACTCAAATCCTTGCTACTAATGTGAAAACGGTAGTAACCATAGCTTCTAGGTCATTTGTCAATGATGGAAAGGAATTTTTGGAGTGGTGGTGAAGTTGTTTTTAGGGGTGAGAACAAGGGTAATATAGTCTTTAAAGACTTTTATTCGGAATTTCAGAAAATTTAAGATAGATAGGAGTGCTGGTATTTTCAAGAAGCACTTTTTTGAACTATTCTTCCTTTGATAAACATTTGTGGTCAAGTTCTTCTTCGGCGTTTCTCTTTATAAGTTCGGCTCCTTTTTCAAGAACTTTGATTTTTTTTTATTTTGGAGATTATCTCGAGAAACTTTTTGCCGGTAAACTTTTTGTCGGTAAACTTTATCAAGACCTTTTCCATGATACTTGAGAGGTTTATAACATCGAGTTTTCGGAGGGAATCTCATTTTCTGAGTGATAGTAAAGATGATGTGGATGAGGTGGTGTGGTAGAAGTAGTGTGAAAGGTTTATTTTGACAAATGGTTAGCTCTTCTGATTATAACCGAATCACATTTTGTTACTTGGAAATGTAGATCTGGAGCAAGTTCTGATTCTGAGTACAGACATCGACACTCTCAACGGAAAATAGTGAAGCATTAAAGATGAATGCCGGTCATATTTGGGTGCCTCACCATAATCAATTTAGGTCGATAATTGTGATGCCCCGTACAAAATTAACGTGTACGGATCATCAATAACAGGTCCATTACACGGTTACAATGCTATATGCTGTTTTAAAACAAGTTTGCATTCATAAAAAGGATAACGTCTTTACTAACGTCGAATGTTTTACAAAAGATAACGTGCTTCTACGAATAGAAAGCATTAACATAAGTACATGACACAAAGGTCATTACAAAATCCGTTGTTCAAATGTAACATAAGTTGTGAATGCAAAGTAAAAGTTCCATATTTGAGAAATCTCTAAACAATGTAGCGGGAGTCTAACACAGCAAGTCTATAACAGCGAGACTAATACAGCGGAAGCGGAAAACGTCTAAGCACCTGAGAAATAACATGCTTTAAAATGTCAACACGAATGTTGGTGAGCTATAGTTTAATTGTAATCAACAATGTAATGTAGGCCACGAGATTTCGTATTCAAAACAGTATGAAAAGTATATGCTTAACCGTGGGCACTTGGTAACTAACTTAACGTAAATATCATCCCCTAAAAGTACACTTGGCGAGTGCGTAGGTTTACAAAGTATTAAACACCCGTTAAATGCTAGCGAGACTAGCCCGAGTGGGGATGTCAAACCCTATGGATCCATATCTAAGATTCGCGTTCACCGGTTCATAAACCAATGACTAAACGTTACCGAGCTAAGGGGAAAATTTGTGTCGTTATATCACCCACACATATATAAAGTTTAAGTACTCGTGCCTAGTAAGTAAAACATAAAAAGCGCATGTATTCTCAGTCCCAAAAATAGTTAAAGTAAAAAGGGAGCTATAACCCATAGTGAAAGTGAGGTAAAAGTCGATACGAGATAAGTAAGCAAGTAAGTCGGTCCGAAAGGTCCTCAACCTAAGTCAAAAGTTACTAAGTCAGTAAATCGTCCCAAAGGGTTTAAAAGTACGTAAGTTAAGTTTTAAGTATCATCATCATCATCATCATCGTACGTAAAAAGTAAAGTAAGTTTTCAATCAAGAATAGAGATCGAAACAAAGGTTGACTTCGTTCAGCTGCTACGACCTCTATACAAACTGAAATGACGCGCGGTCAGTGGCCAAGGCTCCGTATGTGAGTCCTCTAATCACTGTCCATTTTTAAATCCTAACTCGATGTCATTTGACCGTGGCGACGGTTCAAGCGCGAGTAGGTCAGAATTTTCAGCACGTCGTTACAAGGGCGTAGTAACTTTCGGGAGGCTATAAATCCTAAACCGTATATCGGATTTAGGCGAGTCTTAAATGAAACGTCATCTACTCGAACCGAAATATTTGGAAATCAACTTTTCCAGAAGCCCAGGAGTCTGATCAGACCCTGAAAAATAGAAAACAAGTGCTCCGGTGGGTTTCTTGGTGTTTGATGCTCACCACGGTTCTCATCCTTGATGCGTATAAGCCTCAAGTGTACAACTCTTGATGTTTTAGCATCACTTTAACCAAGGTTTAACTATCAACGCACAAAGTCGGGACTAAGAAATAAAACACAACTCATTTAAGAGTTTAAGCAAGATGATGAACCAAAGTTACATCAAGTTCTTAGTTTCGACACAAGTACAAGTTCTATTAAGCTATAAACTTTGAATCAAACTAAATAAGCAAGACCTTAAGTTATGGAACTTAGATCTTAGCTAAGTATTAAAGACCTTAGACTAAAAACTCTAGACCTCATGTTCTTGGTGAAACCCTAAGTCATAACACTTAGGCTTTCAACTTTTACACAACCATAAGTCATGAAACTTAGATTTTGTAAAGTAGAATGAACATAAGCTAATGAGCTTTTGTTTAAACAAAGTAGAAGACCATAAGTTACACAACTTAGATCAAACGCAAAAATGAAACCCTAAGCTAGAGAGCTTGGATTCCTAACAACACTTATGAGAGCTCAAGCTAGTAAGCTTGTATCTTTTGTTTAATGAAAACACAAGTCACAAATCTAAAGTACAACAAATTAAAGAAGATCATAAGTTAATAAACTTCGATCTTAACTAACTTTTTGTAGAAACTTCAAGCTAGAAATCTTGTATTTCTTTTGTTCTAGAAGATCCATAAAGTGAAAAGTTGGATCTACAAGTTACATGAAGATCATAAACATGAGTTTTGATCTTTTAACACAATTAAAGAGATCTTAAGTTAATAAACTTAGATCTAACAAGATAATGAAGATTCAAAGCTAAAAGGCTTGAATCCTTCATGTTCTTGAAGACTTTTCAAAACAAGGTTTGAATCTTACAAGAGTTATGAAGATTCAAGTTACAAAACTTGAATCCTTGATCCTAATGATGATGATTTACGAATTTAAAAAAAGAAAAGAAGGAGAAATAGAGTTTAAACTTACAAGTTCTTCAAGTAATTTAGAGAGAAAAGATAGAGAGAAAAACTGGAGAAATGTTGTGTGTGTATTTGTGAAATGAGATGGAGTGTGCATTTAACAAAGAGAGAAAAGGAAAAAAATATAAAGTGGTGATGGGGGAGGTGGTGGCCGACGGTTTTGGGGAGGGGATGGGGGGACCATTTTGGCCTCATGTGGTGGTGGCATGGTGTGGTCCATGGTGGTGATGTTGGAATGTTGGGTGGCATGCAACAAAGTGTAAGCATTAGTACATGAGCATGCTTAAAATTTTGTCTTAATATTTACATGGGCTAGTTATTAATTACATGGGCTAATTAATCCACTAATTAGTCCACTAAGTTGAGTGGGTTGGGCCATGGTAGTCCATTAAGGTAAAAGTCCATTAAGGTAACTAGTTAGCATTAGTAAACACTAAGCGTAATTAAATAACCATCAAGCCAAGTAATTGTCATTAATAAATAACAATTAAGTTTAAGTAGTCATAATATTCCAATTATGACAAAAGTTTAACGTATACTAAGTATGTAGCTCGTTTTAAACAATAAGTGACACTAACGGTCGTAAATGCATTCAAGGATCATGTTAAGTGATTAAGCACTTAATAATACGTTGCAGATATCAATGAAAGTAATTATCATAATTAATGATCCCAGAATAAAATCTAATTCAGTACACACAAATACGCAGTTTTGTGAAAGTAATAAATATAATTATAAGTCAAAAAAGTCTGGTCGTTACAATAATGCCTAGTCATGCAATGCTCGGGTGTAGGAGTAGTGGTTTATTACCTAATTTTGGGTTTTCTAGTTTATAAGATAATGTAAAGTAAATACGATAAAATTTGTCACTCAGATAAGGTTAAAACAAGTGCATGCTATGATTTCGTCAGTTACTTCGCTGGGATTATGGAATGCTGACTCATGGATAGGTAGTGACCTTGTATTTACTACACTAGTCCTAAACGCCCCCGTCATAAGACATGTCACTGGGTAATGCGATAGGCTTGAAGATTCTGAATAGACGGCAACGTCCCTTACCCCCGACGCCTGTGCAGTCTGACTACAGGCATACACGTTCAGACGGCTCATCCAATTGAGCGACTCGGTTGGGTGACGTATTAACATTTCACAATGGTCTAAACTTTCTTAAGCATAATGGAATACAAGGTTTTCCATATCCGAGAGACGTGATGTACCTCGATGCTTTCATTAATGATTGGGTTTTAAAAGGTAGTTAGGCCCTTAAAAAGAGTTCAACCATAAAGAACACCATGGCCAAGTAAAGGTTGACTTCCATTAATACGTTCGGTTATCCTAATGGTCCAATCCTTTATGTGTTCGAACAAACAGTTCCTTAATTAACCAAGAATCCCTCAAGCAGGGTGCAATTATTGAGACCGCATTATGGTGGAGTGTACTAATCAGCACTAACCGGGTTCCATGGCCTTACTTAGCAGAGGTACAGCTTACAACAACCGTTGTGCTTCAGCTTGCACGTATGAAGTTTATACGTTTAGTGACTACACTAGCATGGTCTAGGACCAACAATGTACTAGGGGTCTAGTTAGATGTTTCACTACGAAAGAGTCCTCAGTCGGAATCCAAGGCTCGGTGAACTTACTACAACCGGCGTGCCTCAGTAAAACTTACATTGTATTCGATAGACTTCTCTTATCAAAGGGTGACACAGATAGTGTACTCTGAATCGGGGTTCGCGACTTCCCAATAACAGAGCCAATAACTACGTTATCTTAGTTGGAAAAGCGATTGAGTTCAAAGCATAATCAGAAAGCATCTCGATAACATACACAAGCCATAATATAATTTCGGCATTATAACTGACTACATCATAACATACACTAAAGATAACTACTTGCTAATCATGGCAATGATATCACAAAGCATAATAATGGAATACATTATGTAAAGACAAAGGATAGAAGTACCAGTAGATTAAACGAGTTCTGAATACAAAGTGACAACTTCAAACTCCAGACCACACCTAATACAATTTTTAGCGTTCTTCTCCGGGTACTAGGTTTCCAGCACGGAGTTGAAGACCTTGAAAGTATGACTAATATTATAGAAAGAGAGAGAAATGAATTGAAGTGTGTGTAAAAATGGATGATAAAGAACCTTTAAATAAGCTTGATTTTTTCCAGCAAACGGCTGGCAGCCCGTTTGGCAAGCCGTTTGACAGGCCGTTTGCAGGGGCCGTTTGCCATACCAGCCCGTTTGATGTAGCCATTTGTCTTGGGGTGTGGCAGGCCGTTTGCTGATCTGGCAGGCCGTTTGGCAGCCCGTTTGGCAAGCCGTTTGGCTTGCTGATTTGCTTGATCGTAACTTGATTTCTTGT
The DNA here is from genome assembly GCF_046630445.1 of Rutidosis leptorrhynchoides. Classification (NCBI taxonomy): domain Eukaryota; kingdom Viridiplantae; phylum Streptophyta; class Magnoliopsida; order Asterales; family Asteraceae; genus Rutidosis; species Rutidosis leptorrhynchoides. The sequence goes on from NC_092333.1 coordinate 347,610,027, forward strand.
CTTTCACCGTATTCGCTCTAGAATCTTCATTTTGGCTTCGATTTTCTTGATTCTTCTTGCCGTCTTTATAACCACTTGTTCTTCAATTTTAACCGATGAAGCAGGTATTTTGGTGATAAATTTTGGAACTTTATTGTTTTTGGGCCTTAATACCGAGGTGAAAATGTGACTTTTTAGCCGAATGAAGAAACAGATTTCATTAAGAAGGAGAAGACCGAATGAAAAAACAGATTTCATTCCGATACTTCAGGAACCACAGTTAAAAGAAGATTGTGTTAAAACTCCTAAACCAACTTTCAAAACTAAAGAAGACGTTTCTGAAGAGGAAGCATTAAGAAGGACAAATTCTAGAACCAAAGAATAGATAGCATCAGTGACCGCTATTAAGGAAGAAGAATCAGAATTTCAGGAGAGATATGACTCGTTAGATAGAAAGGAGATAGCTAGAATGAAGCTATCTATTGAAGTTAAAGATAAGAAAGGAGTCGAGAACGTCCCGACAGATCATCTTAGTCGTTTGGAGAACCCAGCGATGGAATAACTTGCTAAACAAGATATCAGATACAAATTTCCGAAAGAACAACTTATGAGCTTAGGACAAGCTAACATAGGATCACAATTTACTGATACCCCTTGGTACGCTGACATAGCCAACTACCTAGTTGTTGGAGTAGTACAAAAAGGAATAAGCACATCCCGAAGAAGGAAGTTCTTCAGGGACGCTAATTACTACTATTGGAAAGATCCGTACTTGTTCAGAATTTGCCCTGATCAAATAATCAGAAGGTGCGTAGATGAGAAACAAGAAACAGGGATTCTTCACCAATGTCACCACGGACCAACTGGAGGTCATCATGGAGCAAACTTAACCACAAGAAAAGTCTACGAATCAGGATTTTATTGGCCATCTATATTCCGAGATGCGCAAGAGCTTGTAAAGCGTTGCGACGCATGCCAAAGACAAGGTATTATCTCTATGAAGAATGAGATGCCTCGGACCAATATCCAAGCTTGCGAGATCTTCGATATATAGTGATTAGACTTTATGGGGCCATTTTCTAATTCTAATGGGAAAGAATATGTCCTCGTAGCAGTAGATTACGTCTCCAGATGGGTCGAAGCCCAAGCATTTCCAACCAATGATGCTAAGCTCTTCACCAACTTCATGAAGAGATTCTTCGGCCGATTCGGAGCTCCCCACACTATAATAAGTGATAGAGGCACACACTTATGTAATACCCAATTTATGAAGGTGATATAACAATACTGGGTTACCCACAAAATGCCCACTGCCTATCATCCACAGACTAACGGACAGGCAGAAGTCACTAACAGAGCACTCAAAAGAATTCTAGAACGAACCATCGCAATCATGGGAATAAATAGGCCGAGAAACTAGAGGATGCTCTGTGGGCATTCCGGACTGCTTACAAGAATCCTCTAGGAACTACACCCTACCGCATGATCTATGGAAAAGCCTGTCACCTTCCGCTAGAACTAGAGTATAAAGCTCTTTGGGCATTGAAAACCTGTAACCTTGATCCTTCAGTAACCGCTAGGCATCGGAAGATGCAGATGAATGTACTCGCTAAATTAAGAGACCAAGCTTACGAGACATCATATATCTACAAGGAACGAACGAAGCTGACACACGATGCAAAACTGATACCTACAAAGTTCGCTCCTGGAGATAAAGTTCTACTCTTTTATTCTCGATTCAAGAAATTCACTGGAAAATTCAGATCAAGATGGAGTGGGCTATATAAAGTAATACATGATTTTCCGCACGGAGTCATGGAATTAGAAGGAACTACTGGCAACTTCAAAGTCAACGGCCACCGATTGAAAGCTTATATAGAAGACCACGACAAGGAGGAGCATCTCTTCTCATTTGATCCATTCTGAAGACATACTAGGAGAAGTCGAGCTGTAACAACTTGATAAACAAAGCGCTCTTGGGAGGCACCCCTTGCTTATCCTTTTTATTTTCTAATTTTTATTTCAAATTATTTTCAATCTACAAAATATTTTACTGTGCACTAACCCTAAGCGCCGTATTTGCGTTTGTTGAATGTATTCAGGCAAAATACCAAGTTCAGGAGCTTCCTATTGCATTCTAGTTCGCAAGAGAAGGACTCCCAGAGTTTACCTATCGGATAACAGCACAGATCAGCATAGGCCTTCAACGGGACAGTTAGGCCCGAGGCATTTGATCGTTGAGAGTGTTGAGGAGGACATCAGTACGGCACAACCAGCTCCTCCAGTATGACGCTCCAGGCATTTAGCTTCAAGACCCGCTGAGCATTCAGAGCCATTAGAGCCACGTGAGCCGCAGATTATGAATCATTATGAAGCCACCTTGAATGTCTCAAATGTTACGTGGGCATTACTTAGAGACCAACAGAGACTTTATCGAGCTCTCAGAGCATACCTTCAGCGTGAAAGAATGCCCCGGAGTACTCTAGGCCCTTCATCGTTCAGACTAGCATGCCGTGTTCCGCCAACACGACGAGCTACTCCCAGGCGCTCCACCCCGGTCTCAGTTCATTCAGTAGCCTCAGCCGCCGTTCCCGCTCGCGCTACTCCTATCACGCCGCCTATATTAGCTGTTTAGCCTGCTCCAATCATTGAGACAATCCCTGTTCGTGAGATACCTGAGGGCTGCCACTTATGTAACAACCCAAACCAATAACCAACCGAATACGCGAAACAACAACAAAAAAAATTTATACAGTAGAGTGCGCCACGCGCACCACCTTGGGGTGCGCGGCGCGCACGGGCCCCCAACAGCTTCTGTCCAAAATCGTCAAATTTCAATTAAAGACCTCCCACTTCCCGACATATTTAGACGAAACGCTTTTCACAATATGTTCATATAAGTAAAACTAACACATTTCAATCATAATATGAGTTTTACAAAACGGGACCCACATCGGCCGTTTTACGAGTTTCGTTCAAAAGAATACAAGTTCGACCATAAGAGTTTAATTTCCAAACGACACTATGAGCATGGTGTTTGGGGTTAAACTACCCAAATCTCGTTCAAACTCCAAAAGCTATCACATCCCAAAAGCGTCCCCTAAACAACAAGCGGGATCTCTAATCCAATCGAATGCCCTTACCCTTGTCAACGCCGGAGCCTATAAAAAGATAAACAACGAGATGGTAAGCTAAAGCTTAGTGAATACAATAATTATACATATACATATATAACTTACCTACTTGCAAACACTTACAACAAACCGCATACATACGCAACATAATTAGCGTACCTTATAATGTATAACGCTAAAATCCTCGATAACATAAGCTAGTGTACATTATCATATAACGCAAACAATACAATATGTTACAACACAACACATACGCATTGATGTTCACAACATCCATTAGTATTCAAATCCCAAGGCTAGCCCAACGAATGGTATCGTCAACATCGAACTTAATTCCCATTCGTGCCAATAAATGTGGTATCATCAACATCGAACTTAAACCCACATATGAGGTATCGTCAACATCGAATTTAAACCCTCATCGAATTTCACTACAATAGCGGTATGGCTTCATCAACATCGAACTTTAAATCCATACATGAGGTATCGTCAACATCGAACTTAAACCCTCATCAAAACGAACCAACGATATACTCTAGGATATGGTATCGTCAACATCGAACTTTAACCTATACCCCACAAGTAAATAAATCATATACATACATATATAATTATTCCACTCACCTCAACGATTTGGTGATGATTTTATACCTCCGTATGCTTCAAAGCTGAGTACCTAATACAATAAGTACTCAATCAACAAACAAACTTGTTGGGCTAAATACCAACACTTCACTCAAGTGCATTTAATGACTTAAATGCATTAAATGCCCCATTTTTACCAAAACTGCCCCTTAAGGGTCAAGACCATCGTCAATCACTTAAAAGCTAGTGATTAAGGTCTATCAACACTAACTATAACACAATTAGGGTAATTCATACCCATAATCCCCAACTAGGTCAATCATTAACCTCTTTGACTCATTTAAAGTCAACAAACCCATTTCGGGTCATCCACTAACCCAACTAACACCCATTTACCAATTAGCTAGGTGTGCTAGTAATTAACTAACCAATTAGGACTCATAAACATCAATTAACACTTTGAAACCCTAGGTTAGTTACCATTGAGTCTTCATGACTCCATCTTACCCAAGAACACTCAAAATCAACAAATATGGGTTTTATGTTCTTCATTTACCCAAACCCTAACCCTACACAAAATCAAAGTGAGGAAATCAAGATTAGAGCTTACCACTACAACCACAACGTAGCTAGTGAGTAGATGAACGACTTTAATACCCGCACTTTGGCCCGAGAACAACTTCTTCCTCTTGGATTTAAGCTTTCTCACCAAGAAATCACACACTCTCTCCAAAATTAAAGTGAAGAAGATAAGGTTGTTGAAAATGGAGTGAATGATACCCCAAGATCTGACCTACTGGCCTCCAACTCGTCTACAAGTGAAATTACCAAAATACCCATCAAAATATCTGAATAAAACAAACAGAACCCGGCTACAGTGAGGAGTGTGCCACGCGCACCCCTATGTGTGCGCTGAGCGCACCCAGCCCACATCACTCTCTGTCTTCTGTTTAACTGCACAATCATTCCCACACTTTATGTACTCTATATATTCTGCTGTACAATGAAGATTAGGGTCTTACAACTTAATCACAGTACCTGTCTCAATAGAGCCACCCATGGCCCAGGTCTTTGAGATCACCGGGAGCATCCCTGATGAGGAGCCATTCCCGAGCCTATCACACTTGGAGTTGCCATCGGACCTTTGTCTAAACACACTTTTGGGCCCTAAGTTGGATGCATGATAGCCGCTTGAGTATTTGCCAAGACTTGAGGATAACGATGATCCCTTCAAACTTAATGGATACTTCATAGACACCGCTCGACAAAATGGCCAGGATAGTATTTCGTAGACTACTTTACTTTATTTTCTTTTAAAACATTATATAAAAAGTTATATATCTAGTGGAAATGCTACTCTCTTTTTGATATTCATGCAGAAACTTTATCAAAGAGACTGATCCTTTCCAACATTAGGAGCCTGACCGTAGGAAAGCCCAGCACTAGAAGAGTAACCTGACCATAGGGAAGTAATCTTTCCTCAAACCTCTTTCAATTATTATGAACTAAAATCTCTAAGTGTGGGGTCACCCCCGCAACCAACTTAGTATTCTAGAAGATACTATCCTTAATTTATAAAATATTAAAATATTCTATTTCAGAGAATAATAGGGATGATGTTCTTCTAAGTGTGGGATATTGGGTAAAGGTTTAAGGACAAGTAACTGTAAAACGCCAAATTGTGAAAATTCTTTCGTCTAAAAAGTGATTAGCAAAGAATATTTAGGTAAATTCGAAAAATTCTTACCTTGTTTTACCCAAAAGATTCTATAAAATTGCTAGAAATTAGTTTTCGAAACATTCACTAGAACGGAACGATTAAGCTAAAACTCATGATTTATGTCAAAAGATTTCTTTCAAAAAAAATATGTAAAAGGCTATGCATGACCAAGCACGACCCCTACTCCCAAAAAGTGAAGACTCTTGAACCCAAAGTATCTGTATGACCCATCAAATCTGCAGTACTTTGTCAATTCAATTGATGAGCGTGCCTGTGTACGGTTTAAGTTATAACTTAGTTTTAACATACGTTTTGAGGCCAATGGTTAGTAAGCGCCATGCGTAGTGCAGGTGTGATACTCCTTCCGAAATCATTCTGAATAGAGAAGACAAAAGCCATCAGTTTCCATTTCCACTCCTCGTATTTGAAACCGACCAACTCACTAAAGAGTTGATGAACCAGAAAATACTCACCCTAAATTCACCCCCAAAATACATTACCCATTTAACTTTATCCCTTTTCCGCTTATCGAAAAGATCCAGAGGTTAGTTAAGAGATAGATCGATCAAATTTGCTTCAAAAGCACTTGTTAAAAGATTCCGAACTCCTGATTGTTTTTGATAGGTCAAAGACCTATTTTCGGTGAATTATCACTTCCTCTCTGGGCACCAGGAGCAAAGGACAAAAGTTACGAAGAAAGGGTATGCCAAAAAAAAAAATAGCAAAGTCTCTAATAAAGGCAAGTAAAACCAGAGAAGTTGCCCGAAGAAGGATTGTCGGAAGAGCCAAGAAAAATTCTAGACAAAAGTCTTAGTAGAAATCCGCATCTTCCGAAGAAACTTTTTACGGAATTCAAGCCGTTCTCTATCCAAAATGGATACTCTGAAGAATCAAAATCTATCAATTCTCCTTAAAAATTCAAAAGATCTGGATACCTTTCACCCTTCTTTAAACTCCTCAACTAACCCTACATCCCGTCTTCCTCTTGAAAGAATGACTAGGAAGAAGATCAGTGTCGTCCTTACTTAACCGGTGGAGATATCGATGCTTTGCCAAGCCTATGATGAGAACTGTTACACGACTGGTTTCTGAGCGACAATATAACTAGATTAGGGAACCCTAGACACTTGAGTGATAGTGAGAAGCCTGGTCATGTATACTCTACATCTAAGAGTTGGAAAGTACGCCCTTTTTCACTATGGACGCGATTGAAATCTAGCGACCAAAATCATCAAAGTTCGAAACTTTCTCTAATACTTTCGAAAGATGTGACAACTTCTGACAAAGGCATAATAAAAGGATCCAAGGGTAGGCGAGTAAGAATCTATATAAAGAACCTTATATTCCCACTTTTTGCTTGAGGACAAGCAAAGCTAAGTGTGGGGTTTTGATATCGACCAAAAAGTCACGTTTTTACCCCCGATATTAAGCCCTAAATCCATAAAATTCCAAACTTTATCCCCAAAATTAATCGATTTATCGGTTGATCTTGTAGATTAAGTAATTACAAAGACGATGCAAAAAGAATCAAATAAAACGAAGTTAAAACGAAGAATCTAGAGCGAAAACGGTGAAAGACAAGTTACGACCAAGAAAATCAAGTTACGATCCAGGAAACAAGCTGACCGGGGCAGGCCAAACGGCTTGCCAAACGGCCTGTCACAATGGGAAGCGGCCTGCCAAATGGGCCATGCAAACGGGCATCAAATACGGGCCACTAAGCCAAACGGTCCCTGCAAAAGGCTTGCCAAACTACCAGCCAGCCATTTGCACGCAAAATCCACGTCTATTTAAAGGGCTTATTCCATCCATTTTTACACACACTCAATTTCCATTTCACTTTATATTTTCAAGCTTTTTAGTTAGTTTTTAGTAGTAGCTAGCTTAGCTTTTATTTTCTGGAGGATATCCCGGCGAGTCCCTGCAATCTCGGGCAGATTTCTTCAGCCTTTTCAGGTTTTATCCGAAACGCTTGTCTTTTGTATTAAACATGTATTGTTACCATTTATGTTTAATAATGCGTTTTGATATTAAACCTGATCTGCATACTCCGAATATCCTTCCACTTTCTTTACCTTTCAGTAATTAGGACCATTAGCTTAAAATCAACTACTATCCTTATCTAGGTAATTTAACCAAAGACAATTATCCACTTGATCTTTAATTCGTTAAACCATTCAAAGGTACGACCCTAGGTTAACTTACACCTTCTGCCATTAGAAAGTCGAAAGTAAATTTAGGCCCCACAAAATATAAATAATAAACCACTGTTCGCTACCTTGATCGGCTGATTCTGACACCTTGCGGCATAACAACACCGAATAAATAAAACCATCCATTTCGGTCATATCAATGACATTGACATGAAAATGTATCTTGGAGAATTTATTAAACACATCAGAGATCGTTTAAAACTCCGGATCCGAACTAGAAAATTTGAGATTCTTCTTGGTCAAAAAAAGTGAAGGTATTTTAAAGAAATGGATGAATATCCATTACATGAGGGAGATCCAAGAAAAGTATGGGGTACCTGGAAACCTTCAAAAAAGATTTCAGATAATCAAGTTGAATTTTTGGATCCATCGTGTACAACATGGAAAGCTACTTTTGGACTTCTCAAGATTACACAATATGATTACATTGTAATTTTCACATTTAACACTAAGTGGGAGATTGTTAGGATCCCGAAATGTGTATAGTGTTAATGTGAAACATGCTTATTAGATGGTTCCTTAGAAGAGGGCTATATAAGGAACCATAGTAGTCCTAATTAGATGGTCATTGCATTGTAACTGAGTTTAAGAAGCTGTGGAATGTAAACTTACTGAAACTCTCTAATACCAAATATGTTCTTTACCTTACCGAGTCTCACTCAATCAATCATTTCTTCAATTCTCACTATGATCTGACCTATCAATTAGTGCATTTAATGAACTATTTTTCTTGAATTCATGTAGAATACTAGTAGATATCGTTAGTAAAAACATGACTTTTTACGCGATATCAGTCAACCATTTCAGTTATGAAGGGATGAATATCGATATCATTTGGTGTTTCTAGGTCGTTATCCTTCATTTCCCAACATTTGATCCCTACAAATTATGGCATAGGTACTCGAGGAAGTTATGGACCAGGTATTTTTGCTCTTCCCACACTGACGCAAACTATCATATATCCTGAAAGTATGCAAAAGTTGATATCCCACTCCAGCAACATATAGTGTTTGACAATCTAAAAATGTACAGGGACAAGCAATTGTGTCAACAACTTCATATTAGAACCATTTTAAGGTTTAAAAACTATGGTAACTTAAAAACACGGGTCACAATAAGATTTTACTTACTTGATAATAGCTCCACCAAGATGAATAAGGAAAGTTTTCCATTCCTGAATGACAACACGTAATCAATATCAAGGTCGTCAGCATTTTTCCCCCCTTTTAGTATACATTGTAGTTTTCCAATAGTTGTCAGAAACATAGAGGCATTACATTCCATCTCCCTTCCTCCAGTGTGCAACATGTTAATTATCATCCAACTAGAGGACAAGCATCCTTTGATGATACATTTGCAATGGCCAACGTCGACTTCAATGTGATGTGTATAAATAATTACAGTTATAGTTAATATTATACTAAATTTGTATCATAGTAAAATAATTAAAGTAAATATATTTATACTTGACTTACCAAAGTATTGAGTTCCCCGTCATGGTGGTACACGAGTAATATGCCCCAAAAGTCTCTGTCAACATCCACCTGTTTAACTTCCTCAGGGGTGCATAATATAAACATGTTCTTCGACACCAACCACTGAAATCACATGTCTTGCATTATTTTTGCACCAGAAAAGGTCCTCGGGTCGGCAAAAGGAATATATTTTAATGAGTATAATCTATCAGTATTTACTCTTATAGAGTCTATGACAACGAATATATCATCTTCGGTAACCTCCTCTTTTGGTTCCTTCTTTCGCCGACTAACAATCTATTTTTGGGCCTCTTTGTTATGCTCAACACAACCACCTCGAGTGTTAGGCTCCTTAATAAGTTGCTAAGGAACCACGTCCGACTCAATAACATGCTTCTGAACCAGGGATGCCGTAACAACGGTTTGGGTCTCCTCTTCCTGTAATTACAATAACATATTAACTAAACACACACACACACATACATACATACATACATACATACATACATACACACACACACACACACACACACATATATATATATATATATATATATATATATATATATATATATATATATATATATATATATCTTGACCAATTTGGTCAAAATGGGGGCATTTTGACCATTTTCCTACACATACACATATTATATACACATATTTATATAATCTATATAATGAAGTAAATACAACTTATATATATACACACATATCTATACACATATATGTATACTAGGAAGTCAGCACCCGTTAAATGTACAGTGGGCCATCATCCTCCTGTTTTCCTTCAACCACCTTCTTTTATCGTGTAGGTCCATACTGACTTGATGTAAGAAATGGCGATGTAAGAACCCAACTCCTCTTGACGATCCTTATGCGTCTTGTACTTTTTTGTACAGTTAACTTAGCTGACCCACGACCCGTACAGCCCAATACGTGTTGGACGACTAACCACCCACTTCATCTCGATCCTCCGTTGCATCCCCCTCTTGAGGATCTTCCCTTGCATTCTCTTAAAGATACCGACAATATATAAACCCTAGATTTATTAAATAAGAGAATAAATATATTAAATAAGTTTATGAACGAAAATACCTGCTCCAAAGCTTCCTCCATAGCATATAGCTCATCAATACGTCACTTCTGTTTCTCCATTCTCCTCGTTAATGCATCCGATCATTCATCACATTTGCAAAGGGTGACAATTTTGGGTGATGATGGTGGGGCGGTGGTGATTGGTGTGGTGAGGGTGGTAGTGGTGATTGGTGTGGTGAGGGTGATGGTGATTTGTGTGGTGCTAGTGGTGGTGGTGATTGGTGTGGTGAGGGGGTGGTGATTGATACCTTGATGTTGATGGACGGGAAACATGTGGTGATTGGCGTGGTTCCATTGAGTAAGACTGAGTACCAGCACCGAACTATTCGGCAAAGTAAGTAGAAGAAGCCACCCACCAGTCAGCGACGAGTTTATCACTACCGGTAGTGACTTCTAACTCACTCGTAAACAACAATGACTTCAAAGTTTTGAGTTGGTTTTTGATTCTTGGTGGTGAAAAAAATTAGAGAGAAACATTAGCGGAGAGATGAAATTAAAAACATTTGAAAATATTACACAAAAAAGAAAAGAAATGATGCAATATATATATATATTGTTACAATGTAGGCTATATACCTAAAAAAAATGCTAATGTAGGTCACATACTTTCAAAAACTGTATCGATGTAAACAAAAGGTAACTTGTTACCGACTAAACAGGTTACCTTTTGTTTACATTGATCATATACATAGTATTGTATATGTATATTTTAAGTGCTAAAGGCTAAAACAGAAGTTACGCGAAGTATGTTTAAAGGACTTGGCATATCCACTGAAAGATAGGATAGCGGATAATATGGCGCATTAATAAAAGACTGCGGATTCTTTTCGCTAAGCTAGTGCGAATGATTGGACAATCCGCATACCGCGAATATTCTGGAAACTATAAATAGAGAGCATGGCCTCTCATTTATAGCTTGTTGATTCTCTGTCATTTGCCCAAGCCTTTGTAATTTTCACTTGTGACTTTGCCCAAGGAACTTTAACATTGAGTTAAGGTGAATCATGCTAATTAACAATCAAGACCGAGTCGGGGTGGTTGATCACTTGATTGATAAAGTGAAAGACGATCATCAGGGCCCAAAACAATCATCAAAAATCTCATTTCATCATCTTAATCTCATTACATTCAATCCTTAATTAAGTATCTTTAATTTAGGATCTATCAATTGGCGCCATCCGTGGGACTCGTTCAAAATTAAACTCGAAATTTTTTGTTTTCTGCTATTAAAAAATCAAAATTGCTTGTTTAACTTTAATCGTGTATTGTTATGATGATTTGCAGGAAGTTGCTAGGGTATACCAACTGTTTTGATCGTCGGCCATGGCAGCTAATGCGAAACAGGCAAACAGCTCTATGAATGCTGATGTGCCGCATGAAGATTCGTAAAATACCTTGCCGGTTAATTTTCAGGCAAATGTTAATTCTACCGCGAGCAATTCAGCTCAAGAACCGCTCGCTAAAGCATCTAATGTCAATATCGCTAGTGCTGATCCGTAACTAATGGTTGCTGCTGATAAAATGGTTGCACGCAGGAATTTGCAGCAGAACCACGACGAAACCATTGCAGAAGGCAAACGACTAAGAATTTTGACTGGAAAATGAGTTTGAAAGCAGACAAAGTTGTTGGCACTGCTATTGAGCAAGCTAAAAAGATGCCAAGTATGGTCGCGAATCTCGCATACCGCGTACTTACTTATAGCCGTTGAATGATTCAGGATCACACGTTGATCGCTTAGTTGTTGAACATCGCGATAGCAATAGCGAGGATGCAGAGGAACGCATTGTTTTAAACTCTGTTTATAATTACAAGATTGCGAAAGTGCCAAGGGAAGAAAGTGAATATTTTGATGATTCAGATAGTGCGAAAGAAGTTGTAAAAATTCGGCATGTTAAGCGCAGGCGACCACCAACACCTTTTCCCCAACCATGGGGATGAGGGTGAGTCTTCTGATGCTATGCGCAGAGAAAATGCTCAAAATTTCTTAACGGATGCTTTTAAAAGCATTGCGCCTAAATCAATGCAGCACAAGTTTGAGCAACCAATTTTTTTGCAAGATGTGATAGCTAAATTTTGTGCAGAGAATACTGATACACGCACAAAAAAGGCGATTGATATCACTACTGCTGCAGACAAGTTTGTCCAGCATATATCTGATTATCCGATTGTTACACCGCCCATTGTGCCAGCAACATTGGGAGTTTACTCGGGCTTAACTGACCCTTTAGATTTTTTGCAACGGTTTGAGGGAGTTGTAAGCACCTATAATTGGGATGAGCCGGTCACGTGATGAGTATTTCCTATGGTTTTACAAGGGTCAGCAAGGGAGTGGTTCCATAGTTTGCAAGCCCGCAGTATTATTGGCTTTATCGATCTTCGCGATAAATTTTTATTGCAGTTTCAGAACCTTTTAACACAGAAGAAGACGCATATCGAATGCCATGACATTAAGCAGGGTAACAAGGAAACTTTATATGTGTTACTTACGCGATACATTTATGAATGTCAAAAGATACCAAGTTTGAATGAAGATAAAAAAAAATCTCTGGGTTTTTGCATGCCATTAATCCGTAAAGACATAAAACGCTTGTGCGCTGTTTGAGAAGAGATGTTCCGCCAACTTTTACTAAGGTGCAGAAAGAAACATATGATTACATCAGAGGTGGAGAAGATAGTGCTATAACCCCTGCATGTGGATGGGGTAAGGAAAAAAATTGGCGGGATGATAATGATTCTTTCCGTGATGGAAATAATGACAATTTTCGCAGTTTGGGATATCCAAGGCGAAATGGCGACGGTAGTTACCCGCGTAATGACAGACATCAAGGTCAAGGTGATAATCATGGATATAATCATCGCGATCGCTATTCTTCGCGGAAATGGAAAAATGAATCTTTCAACATTATCCAAATGTTAACAAAAATGCCTAAAGAAATTCTTTTGCAAGAAAGGGTAGCGAGATCTTTTCCTGAGCCTCAACCTTCAGTGGAAAATAACAGACGTGATAAATTCATGTTTTGCATTTTCCATGATGACTATGGTCATGATACTAACCGCTGCAGAGATTTGGCAGAATTAATTGCGAAGGCATTTGAGCAAGGTAAATTGGACCATTTGATAGCTCAAGGTGCTGCAAGTACTGCAAATGCGATCATCTTGCCCACAGAGTCTAATGCTCCACAAGTGCCAAATGCTGGTGCGTTAGTTCACGCTTATCGAAAAGCTCCCGTAGTGAAGAATATAGGGGTTAAAATGGTGAATAAGAAAGAGAATTTGTGCGAAATTTAGGTTATTAATGTAGTGGAGTTTCAAAGCGAAATGTCGGTGTTCCAAGTATCTGAGCAATTCGCGAATTGGCAATGTCCCTCTATTACTTTCCCTCCTATAAACTTGAGTGTGGATCTTGATAAACCAGTGGTGGTTTCATGCCACATTGCGAATACTGGCATTATAATTATGATGGTGCATGTTGACACTGGTAGCAGTGTGGATGTAATGTATGAGCAATGTTTCAACAAGTTGTTTGCACATATTAAAGCTTTGCTAAAACCTAATGCGATTTCACTAGCTGGTTTTTCAGGGGAATCAACTTGGCCTATTGGTCAGTTGGAATTACAAGTCGGATTAGTAGATGATCACGATGAATCGCTAAAGCAGCAAGCCTTGTTAAACCTTTATGTAATGCGTAATCAGTCTAGGTTTAACATGATTCTTGGGCGCACTGCTTTGCGCATGTTTGGCGCAATACCATCTACGTTGCATGGAATGGTGAAGTTTTATGCTTGTAAAGGCATTGGTACACTGACTTCGGTGGTTATTGAACCACTTTGTGTTATGATTACTGCATGAGAAAACGTTGTTGTTGAAGGGCATGCGGTGCTCGCTGAATAACATAAACGTTTGCAATAGAAAAACGTTAGTTGGTGTTTAATCATGTTTTAATGAGTGCATACTGTGATACAATGTTTTTATTAATGATTTTTATTTCTCGAAAATGCAAATAAAAAGTAGTGAATTTGTGTTTTAGAGATTGTTTCTATTCAAAGCAGAAAACACTACGTGTGGCCACGCGTAATGATAATTTTGCAAGATGAAAACGCTTAAATTTTACAACACTGAATGAATTCTTATACTGAGTGTTTGCAGAAATTTTAACATGCATGGCATTATTTCGCTAAGTAATGATAAAGCCTACTTATGCAGTAATAATGCGAATATTTTATGAAATTTTAACTTTAAAGCCAAGTGATGAAATTGCCCACTTGTGTTAAATGATAAATGTTGCGAAAGGATAAAATTTCCTAAGTACTTGATCTTGCCATACTTAGATGCTTCACAATGCTAATAAAATTACCTAAGGATCGTTTTGGCGGACTTAGAAGATTCATAATGTATAAGTTTATACAAGCACAGATTGTTACGTAAAAGTACATACTTATTATGTGCACAATAATAAAAGTTGGAAATTGCAAAGGACAAGTCTAGATTATGAATATATTGAATAAAGCGCTATATAAATAAACAACGTTGCAACTGTGAAATATAAAAAGTTTCATTAATAAAGCGCTATGCGAAGCGCACTATGATACAAAAAGTGTAATACAGGATCGCGGTTACAAATGTACAAATTTAACAAACACACAACAGCTCGAGTGCCTTAATGTCTTCGAACGTGACATTCTCCTTCCGGCTAATCTCCTCTAAAGCTGGAATGCTAACCTTTTTGACCTCCTTTTTCGCCTTGGCTAGTGCTTCCTGTGCCTCTCCGATTGGGCATATTTCTTTGGCAATGTCAGCAGGAAGTGGCTCTGAAAGGTCGCCGAGTTGGCAAAGAACGTCATACCACTCACAGCGAGTTGCGAGCTTAGATGCTTGAGCGTTTGCCTTGAATTTTTCGGTCACTGGCGCAGAGTCCATAACTTTATCACCAATCTCGGGCAGATACTTGACAAGTTGCGAAAACTGCTCTTCCGCAAATTCTGCTCTATTTTTAGCGCGAAATTTTCATTTTGAGACTGTTTGAGCACATCTTCGGTCTTCTTCAATTGAAGCTCTAGCTTTTGAATCTTTTTGCGCTGAGCTTGAACAGTTGCGCATTTCTTGTCATAGTGGTCTGAGATAGTGTTGAACCGTTCGACATTGTCTACGGTTAAGCAAATGGCGTTAAAATAGTTGTTTATTCGCTGTCTTTTGGCTTCATCGAATGAAAGTTCGCGGTATTTAGCGTCCACATTCCTTGGCACAAACTTGCAGAGTTTTCGTAGAATTTGTTGGCATACTCGTCTTCTGCAGCTTCATCGGCATATTCTTCGCGGTTCGATGTTTCGGTTTGGGAGGGAAGGTTTAGGTCTTTGTTGCCAGGAGTTTCAAAAATGTCTTCAGGAATATCCCCACCAATTTTATATAACTGCTTTGGCTCCTCCGCAGAATCTGAAAGAACAACTAAAAGCGAATAAGCAAATAAAATTAATTAATGAACGCGGTCATGGTATTAGAATAATATACAAGGTTATGCGGAATAAAGCTAACTTACTTGCTTCTTGCTCGGCTATAGTGCGAAGGCGTCTCTTTCGGGGAGTGGTAACCTCATCGGTTGTGGCTTTACGTTTTCCCCGGTCTTCGCCACCAGGAATAACAAAGGTGTTAAGAATTGGTTCATCAACGGAAATGATTTCACCGTCGCCTTCTTTTGGGCAGCACGCAGGCCTAATAGCCCGAACATCTGCTGTTCTCATCAGCTAGTCAAGATCAATTTCTGCAAAATTATACCGCAAAAGTTTTACAAATATAGCCTAAGATAAAATACAGTTTTGCGCAAAAGTAAAATATAAGCGGTATACCATTGTTTGATTCATCAATCAGTAACGCGTTGTGATTGCCCCATAGCCAGTATATGGAGACTCCGCCGATGTAAAGCGGCACGTTGCTGTATGATCGCATTATTAAACCAGCACCCTTGATCAGCTTGAGGATTTCATTAACAAGATCATTTGGTGTAACTTTATCATTTGCATGTGCGTCAAGCTCTGTACACCAAGTCTTGACGATGTTGCTGGTGCCGTGAGCGGTGTTATTAATAATGAAAAACAAACTGCACCAATTCCCAATCGAATCTTTGGGAGTGGTCATTACGCCAAGGTGGCCGCAAAACGAATACCACCCCGAATCGTGTGGAGTAATGCTGTTGAAAGAGCGAAAAATGTTGAGCAATGACTACTTATTAAGCGCGTTGCAGTACATCTCAAATAGAACGATTTTGTTAACAACATTTGGATGTAATTGAGCAATTGCAACTTTATAATGTTCGCACACGCTACGGAAAAAAGGCGTCAGTGGAAGGCGCAAGTTGCCGTGAGAGATAGCGGCTTCATAGATTGTGATCATATCTTTGGGTGGGGCGTTGGCCCTATCCTCTACCGACGGCGCGATGGGTGAGAATTGAGCCAATAGTGGGTAGTGTTGTTTCAGGGTTTCGATCTTTTCAGCCGTCATATATGAAATGAAGTCATAGGGTGTGTTTGCAGATGGTGATGATGCCATTTTTGATTATGTGCGTAGATTTAGTAATGAATTTGAAATAAGCAAAGTATGAATCACTAAATTGCAAGTAGTGAGTATGGAGTTCGATAAACTTTGATGGAAAAGAAATTGATTGTGAAAGCGTAAAGTTGGTAATGCGAGTTGCTTTGATATTTACAATTAAAATTGAGACGAGGAAGTCGTAGGGGTAATGATTAATTTTTAACGGATAGAGTTACCGCAACGCGTCAACGGTAATTATATAGCCGTTACAGCATTTCTCGAATTGACAGCTTTTTTCAGAATTACTGCTGTTATTATGCGTAATCATTGCGAAAATTAACGGTAATAAATCAACGGTGAAAAATTATTAAGACTTGCTGCAAAGATATTTTCTAAAACCAAACTTTATTCTTTAGAGTTTATCATGATACATTTTTTATGCAAAATGTACCATAATAAACTGGGGGGACTTGATCATATACATAGTATTGTATATGTATATGTATATTTTAAGTGCTAAAGGTTAAAACAGAAGTTACGCGAAGTATGTTTAAAGGACTTGGCATATCCGCTGAAAGATAGGATAACGGATAATATGGCGCATTAATAAAAGATTGCGGATTCTTTTCGCTAAGCTAGTGCGAATGATTGGACAATCCGCATACCGCGAATATTCTGAAAAAACTATAAATAGAGAGCATGACCTCTCATTTATAGGTTGTAGAGTCTCTGCCATTTGCCCAAGCCTTTGTAATTTTCACTTGTGACTTTGCCCAAGGAACTTTTACATTGAGTTAAGGTGAATCATACTAATTAACAATTAAGACCGGGTCGGGGTGGTTGATCACTGATTGATAAAGTGAAAGACGATCATCAGGGCCCCAAACAATCATCAAACATCCCATTTCATCATCTTAATCTCATTGCACTCAATCCTTAATTAAGTATCTTTAATCTAGGATCGATCATACATCGATACACTTTTGAAAGTATGTGACCTACATTAATATTTTTATGGGTATATAACCTAAATTGGAACAAATAAAAGTATATAAAATCAATTAAGGATGATTCTCTCAACAAATTGACTTCAAATTAGTGAATCATAATATCAAACGAAGTTTCGTACATCATCAGAATTGATAATCAACAACAAATTCATAGAGTTTGATCCCGAGTTCATCATTCACCGAAACTGTGCACAATTTGAGCTCCGGATCAATCTGAGAGGTTATAGTGAAATGTAAAAATAAAGATGTGATCAAAATCTCATCCTGAAACTATATGTAAATTTACAGATCTTAAATTGAAGAAATGAATCCGAATTTCGAAGTCAAAGTTTCGGAAAAAATTCAAACGAAGTTCCTTATTTATTAGGTCAACAAGTTAAGTTGGGTTACATTAACGCATTTTTTCAAATTTTATGACATACATTAGTATTTTTTTGGATATATAGCCTACATTGAAAAAAAGAAGAAGTATATAGCTAGTGTGCCTTAACCCTTTATTATTATATAAGCAATTATTTTATTATTATTACTATTAAGAAAAGAAAAAAATTTGATTTTAAATAATTTAATTAATAATTAATTATTTATTAATTACTCCGTATTAATGTAATAATTAATAATTAATTTCGATTTCATTTTCATCCCCGTTCCAAAATCCAAAATCCTCCATCTCATTTCTCTTTTTCAAAATTAGGGGAAAATACAAAAAACATCAATCCTTGAAAACGTTCTTCTTTCTTCCCCCAAAACCACTACAACAAAAACAACTTACATCATACTTCGATTGATTCGATTCCTCTGTGTTTGTTAAATCTATTTACATATTGATAGATAGATACACGTATAATTTTATCTATTAATTAATAAAAATGTCGACAGAAGATGAGAAATTATTGAAAGAAGCGAAGAAGTTACCATGGGAAGATCGATTATTACATAAGAACTGGAAGGTTCGTAATGATGCCAACATTGATCTTGCCGCTTTATGTGACTCTATCACCGATCCTAAAGATCCACGTATTCGTGAATTAGGTTAGGGTTTTCATTTATTGTTCTTCTTACTTTATGGTTATTGTAGATCTAAATTCGCTAGGTTTTAAACTCGATCCGTGTAATGTATGTTGAATATTGAGGAATTATATTATATTGATTATTATTGTTTGTTTAATTAGGGCATTTTTTCAAAAAGGCGGTTGCTGATTCAAATGCTCCTGTACAAGATAAGGCTCTTGATGCCCTAATTGCTTACTTAAAAGCCGCTGATTCTGATGCTGGAAGGTTTTTATTTATAAATATATAAATGCAATCTTGAAGTCTTAATTCTGGATGCTAGTTCATTGTATATGTTATTTTTAGTTATATGAATGTATTGCTACAACTAGGGTTTTGCATGGGTGTGGTTTTTCGATTTACTTTAGACAATTGTGCCAACTGCGTCTTAAAGTGCATGATGTATGAAGATGTTAATATGTATCAATGTAGGTACGCGAAGGAAGTTTGCGATTCAGTTGTGGCAAAATGTCTTACGGGGAGGCCAAAGACTGTGGAGAAGGCACAAATCGTGTTTATGCTTTGGGTGGAGTTGGAGGCTGTGGATGTATTTTTGGTACGTTTATTGCAGTTGCAGTTGAATTTGAATTCTTTGAGACTAGACATTTGTTGCAGTTGAATTCTACAATTTTAAGCTTAGTTTAGAGTTTGGTTCTCATTTCTACTCTTAATATCTCAAAGTTCCCATGAGGTTACACATAGTGATAAAAACTTTCTTGGATTTAAATTACGTCCTTAAAACTTTTTTTGTACATCTTTTGGATTACAAAAATTAGGGTGTGTGTCTTGCTAGAGTTCCTATTGTCACTTTATCTACATTCTCACGATTATTTTTTATACGTTATCATTTTTCTTGTTTAATTGTTTGTTGATAGGATGCTATGGAGAAAGCAATCAAGCATAAAGTTGCTAAAGCTGTTGTTCCTGCCATAGATGTCATGTATCAAGCCTTAAGGTTTGCTTTTAAATTATCTTAGGTTTCGATAGTTGGAAGGTCTAATCCTAATTATTTATGTGCCATTTATCTTACTGAAGTTTTTATTATAATAACAGTGAATTTGGTTCAAAGATTATACCGCCAAAGAGAATCTTAAAGATGCTTCCGGAACTTTTTGACCATCAAGATCAAAATGTTCGTGCTTCATCAAAAGGGCTAACACTTGAGCTTTGTCGTTGGATTGGTAGAGACCCTGTTAAGTCCATATTGTTTGAGAAAATGAGGGACACAATGGTATGGTGCTCACTTACTAGTAAACAAAAAACGGTAGTAGGTAAGTTCTATTGAATAATTAATACGTGTTATGTTTTTGTGTTTTACAAGAAAAAAGAGTTGGAGGCTGAGCTTGCCAATGTCATGGGTACTGCCAAGCCTACTCGCAAGATAAGGTTGTGACCACTTTTTATCTTGCTATTCTTGGTTACTAATAGATTATATGAGTAATGAGTAGCTAATGTATGTATTATTAGAGTGATGATGATAGTTTTGATCACATTTTTCAATTCTTGATAGATCTGAGCAAGATAAAGAACCAGAGCAGGAAGTTGAAGCCGAGGTTGCTGGAGCTGGTCCATCTGAAGATTCTGCTGCTGAGAGTATGTGTTTAATGTCATTAGGTTCTTAGAATATACAATTGTAATTTTTTTTAATTTGTACTGATGTGAATTTGTGTTGCAGTTCCACAAGAAATTGATGAATATGAACTTGTTGACCCTGTTGATATCTTAACACCTTTAGAGAAGTCAGGGTTTTGGAATGGAGTAGTGAGTGTTTCTTCTTCTTCTGTAGTTTAGGAAAACTACTTAACCATGTTTACATTTATTATGTTATTAATATGTATATTCATTGATATTTATGGTAATTTGTTATTTCAGAAAGCTACCAAGTGGTCTGAGCGAAAAGAGGCTGTTGCAGAATTGACTAAGCTTGCTTCTACAAAGCGGATTGCTCCTGGAGATTTTACAGAAATATGTCGTACACTTAAGAAGGTATTTATTCATAACTGTTTATATCCACCGAAATCCCTGAATGTTATTTGCTCTTGTGGGACATATGATCCACATTGTGAAATTGTTCCCCGTTGCAGCTTATAACTGATGTAAATATTGCTGTCGGAGTTGAAGCAGTCCAAGCCATTGGCAATCTTGCATCGGGTCTAAGAACTAATTTTTCTGCAAGTGCACGCTTTATTCTGCCCGTTTTGCTTGTAAGTTTACAATCGATCATGTTTACATATATTTATAGAGCTACTAGTGTGGGCTGCTAGCATCTTTTCATATCAAAAAGTTGTTTTTTTAAATAATTGGTAATGGATTGCACCTTTATAATATTATTTTGACATCCCTTTTTAAAATAACAATATTTGTTTTTTAATAGGAAAAACTGAAAGAGAAAAAGCCTACTATGACCGAAGCACTCACTAATACTCTCCAAGCAATCCACAAGGCTGGATGTGTGACTCTTGCAGATATTGTTGAAGGTAGGGGCAGTTTATGGTTCAGTATTATTTCTTTCTTTATTAATAATTAGTAAGAAATATTTTGTGTATTGGCTAGTTCATTGAAAAAATATATTAATCACTTTTTCATAAGAGATCTATACTATATTCAAAATATTTGTCATTATGGTCACTGGTGCATTTGCATGTGGACATAGGTGAGATTGAATGGTTGTTTTTATATGTAGTTTTATCGATTGTTCTTGTCATCTTGCTCTTTATTATGATTCTATCAGTGCTCTAATATGATTCACCTAAATAAATTCACTACAGATGTCAAAGCAGCTGTCAAAAATAAAGTTCCGCTTGTGCGTTCACTGACTTTGAATTGGATAACACACTGCATTGAGACAAGCAACAAGGCTATCATTCTTAAAGTGCACAAGGAATACGTCCCGATTTGCATGGAGGTTAGTGAACTGTCCACCGTTCTGATATAAATTCTTGAACAGTTTATTTGACCTTGATTCATTACACGTAACTTGCTACCAAATCTTTAAACTTGAGTTTTATAAATAGTATCTTCCATGTGATGGTGTCTCATCAAGTTCATACATTTAACTCTGGTCTAATAAGTTATAAATTTTAATATATTTTATGTTCTATCCAAGCAAAGGATTTGGTGTGATAATTTCTCTCTAAAAGCACAGTTTTTTTTTTTATCCTTCATTTTTGTTTACCTCTTGGGGGTGATATTCTTAGTCAACCTACATTGCTGGTATATCTTCTTATGAATGGCACATCTTGTTTTTAATCGAATTTGTTTGTTTTTTTTTTCTGTAGTGTCTCAATGACGGGACTCCTGATGTCAGAGATGCTGCATTTTCAGTATTAGCTGCAATAGCTAAAGTATACTCCCGTTTTCTTTTCTTAAAATGATCAGTAGAAGCGGCGTTGTTATTTTTTCACACATAAATTGTCTGCTTTTGCTTAAAATTGCCTAATTCATCTGTTTTCTGTTTTGAAGTCGGTTGGCATGAGGCCATTGGAAAAATCATTGGAGAAACTTGATGATGTCAGGCAAAAAAAGCTATCAGAAATGATTGGTGTTTCTGGAGGTGGTGCTCCAACCGTTGGAGGCTCAGGTTTATGGATGCTTATGTTTCTTACATATTATAACATAAATTAATTACTCTTGTGCTTGTAAGACTTACTCATTGATTTTGCAGTTGTCCCATCTTCAGGTGCAACTGGATCATCTGCAGAGGTGTGTTACTTTTCACCTTAATTTGTGTACTATATATCACTATCATAAATCATTTTAGATATTGGCAATGTAGCTGCCATTTATATGTATTTGCGATAAATAGAATACAGTTTTGTTAAGAGTAGTGTGAATAACGTGATATATTTGCAGCCTTCCGATGGAGGCTTTGGTAAGAGGTCAGCTGCAAGCATGCTGAGTGGGAAGAGACCTGTTCCTGCTGCTGTGAGTTTAAACCTATATTTTGTCTCATGTTTTTTGATATTTTGTCAGCCTTCATTGTCTTGATTAAGATTATTGACTTGTTTTTTGGGCCTTTTAAGCCTGCTGCTAAGAAGGCTGGTACTGCGAAGGCGGCCGTTGGCAAAAAAGCGGATGGGCCAAGTCAAACTAAAAAAGTCGAACCTGAAGATGTTGAGGTTAGTTAATTCACAACATACAAATAGGTACTACGTATATGTAAGTACATACATACATATATCGTCGCTTTGCATTATGTCTGTTTCTTAAATATCATGATTTGCTTGCAGCCTTCTGAGATGACCCTTGAAGAGATTGAAAGCAGATTAGGATCTCTCATTCAAGAAGAGACAATCACCCAGTTGAAGAGTGCTGCATGGAAAGAAAGACTTGAAGGTCTTTTTTTTTTTCACAACTATATTTTTAAAAATAAAAATGAAACATGGATGATGCATGCTAATTATATATGTTCTATCTATTTTAAGTTGTCATTGCTAAGGGAATATACTTAACTTATTAGTAATAATAGAAAGTTGATTTAAATACGAATTCCATGTTTACTTCTTGTTTTGACACACACACATATATTTGTGATCTTTTTTGTGTAGCAATAACTTCATTTAAAGGACAAGTTGAAGCTCTCCAAGAACTTGACCCATCGGTTGAGATTTTAATCCGACTACTCTGTGCTGTTCCTGGTTGGAGTGAAAAAAACGTGCAAGTCCAGCAACAAGTCATTGAAGTTGTCAATCATATAGCTTCTACCGCATCAAAGTTTCCGAAAAAATGTGTTGTACTCTGCATAGGAGGTAAAAGAATGACAGATTGCGATTATTAGACAGTAGTGATACATAGTCTTAGAATCATATTGAAACTGTACTTACATTAACATAGCCTTCTTTTAAGGGAACAGGGTCTTGTGAGTTGTGAGTATGTTTTATGTCTGAGTTGTATTTGGTTTCTTTTTTTTTTTTTTTGGCACAATGGCAGGTATCTGTGAAAGGGTGGCTGATATTAAGACCCGTGCTCAAGCTATGAAATGCTTAACCACTTTCTCTGAGGCAGTGGGACCAGGTTTTATTTTTGAAAGAGTACGTGTAGTCAAATGTCCTTTAATACATTCTTTGATCTCAATAATCTCTCTCTCTCTCTCTCTCTCTCTCTCTCTCTCTCTCTCTCTCTCTCTCTCTTCCCCCCCCCCCCCCCCCCACCCCCCCACCCCCACCCTCCCCCCCCCCCCCCCCCCCCCCCACCCCCCCACAACCCACCCAATCCCCCTCTTTTAATCTCCAAATTGTTTCTCTTGATTTTGTAGATGTCTAAGATCATGAAAGAGCACAAGAATCCTAAAGTTCTTAGTGAAGGCCTATTGTGGATGGTTTCTGCAGTTGAGGACTTTGGTGTAACACATCTGAAGTTGAAGGATGTAATTGATTTCTGCAAAGATACTGGTTTACAATCAAGTGCTGCTGCTACTAGAAACGCTACCATTAAACTTATTGGTGCTTTGCACAAATTTGTTGGTCCCGATATCAAAGCGTTCTTGTCAGATGTCAAGCCTGCTCTTCTTAGTGCAGTAGAGGCCGAATGTGAAAAAAATCCTTTCGAGGTATGCTTGTGTTTCCTGCTTCTGAGTTCTGAGTTCTTCTAATTGTTATTTAGTTATTTATCATTCTATTTTTAATTGCAGGGGGCAGCTGCTGCGCCCAAAAAGACCGTCAAGGTCTCAGATTCTTTGTCCTCAGTGTCTGGTGGTGGCCTCGATAGCCTTCCACGTGAAGACATTAGTGGAAAGATAACACCAACCCTTTTGAAAGGATTGGAGAGTTCTGACTGGAAGGTAATGCTTTTACTCACCAATTTAAGTTATAACTGAAATGAAAATTGAAAAATCCACATATAAATCATTCTTGAATATCTATGAAATGGATGTTGATTGTTCTCAGGTCCGTTTAGAATCTATTGAAGCAGTAAACAAAATAGTGGAAGAAGCGAACAAGCGTATTCAGCCTACTGGAACTGGTAATGAATTGAATTTGTGTGTTTTATATGAAAAATTATAAAACTACTATTTTTTTTAACGTGAATTGTACCTTCTATTCAGTTGAATTGTTTGGGGCTCTTAGAGGTCGGCTATATGACAGCAACAAAAATTTAATCATGGCTACTCTGTCTTGTATCGGCGGTCTTGCGTCTGCTATGGGACCTGCAATAGAAAAGTCAAGCAAGGTCCATTAGATACACCTGTCTTCATTTATAAATATGTCAATCTTCTTAAATGAACATAATATAATATGCTATAATCTTCCTTGCAGGGAATATTGTCAGATGTTGTGAAATGCCTCGGTGACAACAAAAAGAACATGAGAGAATCTTCCTTGGCTACTTTGGATTCATGGGTTGCTGTTACCCACCTTGATAAGATGGTCAGTGTCCTGTATAGTTTTCTCATTTGAATGGTTCTTGTTGTACTTATCATTTATGCTTATTGACAGGATTAAACTATAGATTCACTTAATTATAATTAGTATCATCACCCACAGTTGTATCTTATCTTATTGTAAGTCTAATAATAAGGAAGGGAAAGTATTTGATTAAATCCCCTATTCACATCTATGTCATTCACTATTTATACGCGACCTAAATATATCCATTTTTTCCCTACAACACTAATTAATTTGAATGCATTGATCTTTTATAGATACCATATATTACTGCTTCTTTGACGGATGCTAAACTTGGCGCGGAAGGACGCAAGGACCTTTTTGATTGGCTGTCTAAACAGCTTACAGGCTTGACACAGTATCCTGATGCTATTCAACTACTGAGACCGGTTGCTGTTGCTATGACGGTATAATATATATAAAATGTTATATATGTATTTTTTATTTTGTTGTTCAATTATCAATTCATACTGATGGAATCTGTTTGTCATCAGGATAAGTCAGCAGATGTTCGTAAAGCAGCAGAAGTATTCTTCGGAGATATTGTTAGAGTCTGTGGGCCTGAAATGGTGTGTAACTGCACATATTTGTTTTTTGTAATTCATATTTCTGTAATGTTTTTTTTAAGTGATGTTCTTGTTCCCTCTAGGTCATGAAGAATGTAAGAGATATTCAAGGACCTGCTTTGACTATTGTTCTTGAACGATTGAAGTCACATGGTCCATTTCCAGATGTATATGACACCAACAAAACAGTAGCAACAGGGCAAACAGTAAAAACAAGTGCAAAGGTTGGGAAGTCTAATGGATATGGAGCAAAACATGGAAGCAGATCTGTATCTACGGTATGTTACCTATCTAATGTACCTTGTTTTTAAAATATGTGGAATAGATATTAAGTTATTGTTTCAATTTTGGGTTGAAGAGAGGAGTTTCAGCGAAGAGCTCAAAACCAGAGTCTATAATGTCTGTTCAAGATATAAACATCCAGTCACAAGCTTTATTGCATGTCAAAGACTCTAACAAGGTATTATGTTATTTGGTAAATTGAAAACGAATATAAGTATGCATGATGCATCTTATATATATATATATTCTTTTTTTTCAGGATGAGCGGGAGAGAATTGTGGTGCGTAGGTTTAAATTTGAAGAGTTGCGAGTGGAGCAGATCCAAGAGCTTGAGGTTGTTATATATCTTAAACTAGCTTAATGACTTTGTTATTGGTTTTTTTTTTTTTTTTTTTTTTTTTTTTTGAAAATATAAACCTCAAATACTAATAAAATTTCTTAAAACAGCATGAGATTATGAAGTACTTCAGGGAGGATTTGCACAGGAAGCTTTTGAGCACCGATTTTAAAAAGCAAGTTGATGGGATCGATATGCTTCAGAGGGCACTTCCAACAATTGTCAAGGAAATAATTGAAGTTCTAGATATACTATTGAAGTGGTTTGTTTTGCGATTCTGTGAATCCAACACATCTTGTCTACTAAAGGTTAATCTATTCATTTGTCTCTCTTAATATCAGTCACATTTTATATTTTTCTTTGGCTTTTTTGTGTATGAAACTTATATTTTTTCTTTTGAAATATGATATAGGTGCTGGAGTTTCTTCCAGAGCTCTTTGACAATTTAAGAAATGAAAACTATACCATGAATGAACCTGAAGCTTCCATTTTTCTTCCGTGCTTGGTTGAGAAGGTAACTTTGGCCCTAGATTTGTTAAAATATGTATTTTGTATTCGATGTCGCTGTTCTCTCTTATAGAAATTTAATGGAATCTCGTTTTTTTCTCTTCATATTCACGCAGACTGGTCACAACATGGAGAAGTTGCGAGAAAAACTGCGAGAACTAATGAAGCTGATTATACATAGCTACTCTGCTGCAAAAACCCTCCCTTATATTTTGGAAGGTCTACGTTCTAGAAATAACAGGACGAGAATCGAGTGTGCTGATCTTGTTGGATTTTTGCTTGACAATCATGGGTCTGAGGTACATGGTCCCACATTTCATGTTTGACTTTTACAGTTGAAGGATGCTCATGTCTTTCGTCGCCTTTTTGCAGATAAGTGGACAGTTAAAATCCTTGCAAATTGTTGCGAGTTTAACAGGAGAACGAGATGGTGAACTTAGGAAGGCTGCTTTAAATTGTCTAGCAACTGGTTATAAGATATTTGGTGAGTTACATTTCAAAATGTTTCTGACTCTATATCATCCAAACACCATTTTTGAATTTGCATATTAGATGGGAATAATAAACTGTACAAATGCTTGATTGAAATTTGTGATTAAAGGTGATGACATCTGGAGATATCTTGGGAAGCTAACTGAAGCACAAAGAAGCATGATAGATGATAGATTTAAGTGGAAGGTATATCCATATGTATTATTTTTGTCTTTCGTTTGAACTATTTGGGGAATAAGCTGAAAATCGGTTGCTTTTAGTACGTGTGACATGTAAAAGCAATATTGTTTCTGAGTTTCTTTTGGTTTATTAATTATCAACATCTTAAGTTGGTCTTCCTACTTTTCTCAGGCTCGAGAAATGGAGAAACGTAAGGAGGGGAAGCCAGGTGAAGCAAGAGCCGCTTTAAGACGCTCTGTGAGGGAAAATGGGTAAGAAATAGCTTTATCTGAGAAATACTAGTCTGAGTATATTGATGGATAAAAACCGAAATTAAAATTTTAGTTTTAGATTTCTTTTATTAGATTGTGTACATTAACCAGTCTGTAGTTTATAAAGCATAAAACACAATATGTAGATTGAATTTTAAACTACTACTTCATGGTAACTCACCCTGCATGTAACAGACCTAGAAGAAAGAAAACAACTATGGACCCTGTGCAATTTCAAACAGGGAATATACTGTTGTAGATCTTTGTAGTATTTATGCATCTTACCGTTTTACAGCGCTGACATTGCTGAGCAAAGTGGTGAAGTTTCAAGATCCATATCTGGACCAGTTATTAGCAGGTTTATTGATGCATCTGTTATTCATTTATTTCATATATATATTTTTTCATCCGAAAGAAATTTGGCTTTATTATATATTTGGTCTGAATTTGCGGTTTCAGGGAAATTTATACTCCTCCGGAGGCTCAAATGGAAAGACATCTAATGGCACGGCCATCTGGAGGCGTAATTGGCCCTACAAATTGGAATGAAGCTCTAGATATCATTACATATGGTTCTCCTGAGCAGGTGTTGATTAATTCTGTCTACATTTCAGTTTTTTTTTTTCCTATCTTTTTTGATGTTGGAGTTTTTGTAATTATTTACTATCAATGGCTCATGACAAAAATGCACAATGCAGTTATATGTAAAACTGTTTATTGAAGAAACTTTATACTAAATATATAAGTTGTTTACTTGCAGTCTGTTGAAGGTATGAAAGTCGTGTGCCACGAACTGGCAGCTGCCACCAGTGACCCAGAAGGCAGTTTAATGGATGATCTAATTAAAGATGCTGACAAACTTGTTTCTTGTTTATCTGCTAAAGTAATTGTGGCTCCCTTATATTTGATTTTTTTCTCTTGCACACTTTGCCACTCGATTAATTAGGTTTCTTTCTTTAATCTACCAGGTTGCAAAGACTTTTGACTTTAGCTTAATGGGTGCGTCGTCAAGGTCCTGTAAATATGTTCTCAACACGCTCATGCAGGTGATTTCTCATATTATGTTTAGATGTTTTTAACATTAAAGCATAGCTGATTGATTAAGTAGAGTATCTAATGTTGCAAGCTTGAGCCTTTTTGCAGACATTTCAGAATAAACGGCTGGCACATTCTGTCAATCAGACAACACTTGATAATCTGATTACAGAGCTTTTGCTCTGGCTTTTAGATGAAAGGGTTCCAAGGATGGATGATGGCAGTCAGCTTCTGAAAGCATTAAATGTTTTAATGCTTAAGATATTGGTGATTCTTGACCCTTAAACCTAAACTAACATGTTTTGTTGTTTATTGAATTGATTTATAATTATAATATATTTTGGTAATGTAGGATAATGCAGAGAGGACGTCATCATTTGTTGTATTGATCAATCTCTTAAAACCACTGGACCCATCTAGATGGCCGTCTCCTCCATCAAATGAATCTTTTGCTACAAGAAACATGAAGTTCTCTGATTTGGTCGTCAAATGTTTGATCAAACTTACAAAGGTAAGTTTAATAGGTTTAGAGGTAACAACTTGCATGAGTTTGATCAGAACACTTTTTATACATGCACCTTCTTGAATTTATATTTTTATGCAGGTTCTTCAAAGTACCATATATGAGGTTGACCTTGACCGCATTCTCCAAAGCATTCATATATATTTGCAAGAACTTGGGATGGAAGAAATCAGGAGGAGGTTCGTATTAACAAGTGATATTTTATTTATACGCTAATTGTTACGACGCTTCTAATCTTGCGTTTCACCATTGTTTATCTGCAACTTTTAATCACATTTAGAGCTGGAGCTGATGACAAGCCCTTGCGCATGGTCAAAACTGTTCTTCATGAGCTTGTAAAGCTTCGGGGTACTGCAATAAAAGGCCATCTTTCCATGGTTCCAATCGACATTGAGCCCCAGCCTATAATACTTGCTTACATTGATCTCAATCTTCAGGTATATTCTGTTGTATTAACTTAATATATATAATAATATGATATTGATACGTGGTGTAAGTTGTCATTGATACATATATATGTTTTCTTATTGGAACTATCAGACGTTGGCTGCTGCAAGAATGTTGACGCCAGCTGGGCCTGTTGGTCAAAGTCATTGGAGTGATTCTATGGCTAATAATCCGATGCCTGCTACACATTCTGCAGATGCCCAGTTAAAGGTCCGTTCCTCTCCTATTATATACAGTATTTTTTGTACCAAAGTTTATATAATTTTATATTTAGGTTATTAAGATTATTTTATCTCAAGTAAACATCATTCTCCTCGGGGGTAAAACATAAGAAAGGATGACCTATCCACAAGTAAATGTTTGATATTTGCATTTATTATACACACACTGATATTAGTCTAAATTGTGGGTTCACAGCAAGAGTTGGCTGCAATCTTCAAGAAAATTGGAGACAAACAAACATGCAGTATTGGTCTATATGAGCTATACCGAATAACACAGTTGTATCCCAAGGTTATAATTCGTTTTCTCTGTTTCATATTATTGTGGTAAGTGTGTAGTCAACTTATGTGACTAAGCTATAAATCATATCAGGTTGACATATTTTCGCAACTTCAAAATGCAAGTGAAGCTTTTCGAACTTACATTAGAGAAGGCTTAGCCCAGGTTTGTTTAACCTCCTTATTATATATATGTTATATGTGATTATTATTATTATTATTATATGTCCATGGTTTTCTCCACCTTATCTGCGTTCGTTTGCTTTGTATACCAGATGGAAAAGAATTCAGCAGCTGGCAGAACTCCATCGAGCGTGCCTATGCCGACACCTCCACCATCTGCTTTAAATCTTCCGTCTCCAAAATTTGCGTCTCTATCACCTGTAAATACAAATTCTTTAAATGATGCCAAGTCTGTTAATCCTAAAAACGAGCCTACAAATTTCAGCCTACCACCGTCATACACTGATCACGACATCTCTGGAAATGTTATGTCTTCAAGAGGTCCAATACCCGCTCAATCAGAAGATCAAAGGAATGATAGATTCCCATCAGGAGGTATATAGAAGTGTCTGTTCATGCTATACACAATTTTCTACAGTTTCATATTATATTAATCTTTTTGATTTGTTGGTTGCAGTTAGTAGTGGGACTCTAGACGCAATAAGAGAAAGGATGAAGAGCATTCAGTTAGCTTCTGCTGGAAACCCCGAACCTGTAAACCGGCCAATGATGCACGTGAATAATGGTAGTAACGAAGATTACGAATCTAGTAATCCAACAGATGAAGTAAGTAATCCAACAGCCAATGTCAATCCAAATCCCCATCCCGTACATAGTGGCGTCCTTCCTATGGATGAAAAGGCGTTATCTGGTCTTCAAGCACGCATGGAGAGGCTAAAAAGTGGATCAATGGACCCTCTTTAAAATTTGAAATGCATAACTTTTAGGGCTTTGGTGTATGTGTTTAGACGTTTGAGCCATCATCATCGTAGGTCCAATCCAAATACGGTATCTTTGGCTGGCTGTTCTGCGGTTTAAAGTTACATACTTCTCGTCACACTTGGGGGGGTTGATATAGAAAGGTGGCTGTATTTTTAATTTTTTTATGGCGTGTGCAAATTTATTATTGAAGCATTCATATGCACTATGCAGTGCTCATATGCCTTTGTAGTGTTTATTATTAAGAAACGTAGCACGATTGGTTCTTTCTTTTGCCAGTAGGTTACTGAGTCTTGCTAGCCTCTCAAGTTTGTTAAATTTTTATTACTCAACATGTATGACTAGATTTTTTCATGTGTGAATGACTCTCGGTAAATAATAAGTCTTGCATCTATCAAACATACGCTCTTTATTATTGTTATTGTCTTTATAAAGCAACATGCTAATTAAATAAGGCAAATAATATAACAGTCATGATTATAGAGATTAAAAGTAAGAGAATTGAACACTGACATAAACTACTTCTATCATAAACTACTACTATCATAAAGGTGCTGATAATGACTATGATGATCAACTCTTTTGTTGTATTGTCTATTTTTTGCTATTTAGTGTACTTGTTATATATGTGTTAAATAGGTTATCCGTTAGCTTGTAAATTATGTATATAATCGTAGTTATCTACATTCCATCCTTTTGGTTGGAATTTTGATTTAAGTTTGTGTTTTATTGCCGCTTGTATTGGTTAGGTTTTCGATTTCCTCTTATATTGGTTGTACTTATTAATCTTCATATTCGTTCAATATTATTACTCCCTCGTCCCATCTAAAGTGTCCACATTACTATTTTGGGACGTCTCACTTGAAGTGTCCACTTTGTTTTTTGACCAATCAGAAGAGGTTATTCTGGAGAGAGAAAGCTTTTGATTGGTGGAGAATAAATTTAGTGGAATTTCCTAAAAATGTGCAAAAAAGTAAGTGAACACTTGTAGCGGGACGAAGGGAGTAAATTTTTTTGCAAAAAAATGAACAGTTTTTTTTTTTTTTTTTTTTTTTGACAGCGATTGGGATCACTCGAGGGGACTAAACCACTCGTTGCGATCATCTCCCGTTTCGACTATACCGATGCAACGATAATAACACCGCCTTCATCGCTGCCCGGGAGGAAACCTTGAAACCGATACAAGGGCACGACTAAGTAAACCCCCCTCCCCTTTACCCCAAACGATATGAGAAATGTGCTTTAGGTGGATACTTCGTGTGACAGGGATGAAATTGTGTTTTTAATATGTAGCCAACGCGAGTCGAACTCCTGACCTCCCCTAAGGAGGCAGACCACCAATCGCTGGACCACATCACAACTTCAATTATCAACTCTTTTTTTGATCAACTTGTCAGCATCAAGATTGGGATCCCTAATTCCCTAGGGATGTGAATGACAGAGTGATTAGCAGAATCTCTTTATAAATGCTACTCCATAAACTTAGGGTTATCATTTGACTAAACATCGACAAGCAACTTCCGGTTGTTTGTGCTTCAGCCTCATTGGAGTCTATCTATCCAACTAACTGTCTAACCATGCTTCCGTTCCGTTTGTACCACTTCATAAACTTAGAATTATCAATCTGCTTACTTCCGTGCATGAAGAGAAATTGAGAACATATTGGAATAAAAAGAAACAGCTGTCATAGAATTTTAATTACACGAATTTGAAATATTTTTTTTGCATATAATACAAACATATATATATATATATATGTATGATGATGATGATTATAATCATGACATGGTGTGAGTAATAAGCTGATTACTTTGATGAAACATTACAACTCAAAAGTTGTATTATATGAATCTTGGGCATCTCTACTCTTGTTAGTTTTCAACACTAAAAAATTTTATACAACTTCTTTGTCTACTTCTAGGCTATACGCGTGCTTATTTAGGAATCTTTTTGTCTTACTTTTTAATTTTTAATTACAGAATGATGATTTGTTAGAAGGAAACTGATCTCATCTTAATTTTAATATTTTGTGGTTTGGCCGAAAGAACGATAATACTCCTTTTATTATTGGTGTGCGAAGTTCGAATTAAACAAGGTTTTTCACGAGAAGTCGACTAAAACAAGAATTCTTGGCAGAAGGTGCATCGCGGTCACAATGGACATATCGCGGTCACGATGGGGGTGTTCAGCCAGAATTGGTTTTGGATTAGGACTTCGAATTGTGTTCCTATTCATCTTAGTTTAGCACTATAAATATATCCCATTGTAACCTGTAACATGTGCACGAAAAATATAGTAAATAATCTCCGATTTCCCCACGTGGAGTAAATCCTTTTTCGTGTTTTGGAGTTGGAATATAACCACGTTAAATCCCATGTCACTTATGCATTTATTTATCGTTCTTGCTTTAGCTAGTTCGCTTATCGTCTGTGGGTGAGTGATTGGTATATCTTGTCGGTCCTATTAATCTTAACAAGTAGTATCAGAGGAGGCATATACTATGAGATCTGGCACGATGAAGAATTAAAAGCATGTATACGATATGGGTTGATGGTTCGGTTATTTCATCAAAGTTTTCTTTTACACGACGAGATCCAGGGTTTTGTTTGCAACATGTATCTAGATCAAGTGATTCAGTAGGAGGCGGTACACTTAGGATATGTCTATGTGTCCGGGGAAGTTGATCACACCAAGACTCGAGTGACGATTTTGGAAAGTTATGGTGTAAACGGTGCGCACCAGTTACATTGTGATGGTGATTTTCCCGCAAAGGGTTACAGAATCAGGGGTTGGGTCGATGGGTTCGTTGCGGAGATTTTGGGTTATAGATAACAGACACATGGATCTACATGTGGTAAAAATTTGTGGCTGATCGGACCATTGAATTTTCAGATACAAATTTTCGAATTTGGGCAGTTTCCAAGATGAATTTTTCGGGTTTTGTGACGCAAGTGCGCGATGGTTTTGTCTCGTGAAATTTTAAGCATTACGAGCTGTGTTTTCAAAGATGTTGGCTTGTTACAAGAGCTCTGTAAGGTGGTTTAACTCAGATTTGGATGGTGTTATAATGAACGAGGTGCATCGGTTTGAAAGTCGACAATGGACGTTATTGGAGAAGTTTGGTGCTTGTGTGGTTTTGAAATGAGGAGAACAAGTGTATGGTCGAATATTTCAAGTCTATGGAATACGTGGGCAGGTTAGAGATCCTTTTCACTAAGGAAATTGATTGTAGAAGGGTATCGAATTGAACGCATGCGACGACTGATCGGTTTTTTGGTTGATGATTCGACAAAGGGAGCGGTTTTCTTCAAGGGTGATCAATTAGTAGTCTTTATGTGATGGATAGGAACTTGAGCTTTCTAGGATTTCTGAGGGTGTCAGGAACTCGGTGTGAGTTTCTTAACCGACGGATGTTATCAAGCTAGTAGGAGTTAGACAACTAGTGGGGTTGTGAAGATGGTTGAGCTACTTGTTTAT
Source organism: Rutidosis leptorrhynchoides (assembly GCF_046630445.1). Lineage (NCBI taxonomy): Eukaryota > Viridiplantae > Streptophyta > Magnoliopsida > Asterales > Asteraceae > Rutidosis > Rutidosis leptorrhynchoides. The sequence continues at coordinate 347,644,736 of NC_092333.1, forward strand.
CCAATGTTCTCAATATTAGTTTGTTAATTTTGTATAACACTAGGGCTTCAAATACTTGTTTTACTCTCCGATGGCAAAAAAATTTGCGATTGACTGGTAGAACGAAGCAAGTTTCTTCCCGAGTAGCCGTGGTTTATGTCTTACTCGTACAGTGAAACATGCTTGAGAGATAATATGGTGTTTGTGAAATTCATAGCGCTATGAGGAGGTTAGTGTACCAACGAGAAAGTGGAAAGTTGAAATGGTGGTAGACTTCGAGGTGGTGATTGTGTTCTCACTAGGGAACCTTGAAGAATAGACTAGACAGACGTATGTTGGGGTTTTCTTATTGTTGGTAAAGGAAATCATAGATAGACGGGGGATAACTTCTATGAATGGTCATTGACATGCGGGTTCGGGATTGGACATGTCTAGATCGATGATTAAGGCGTTGTTGTCTGATGAAAAATCCTATGATTGAAGTCTCGCTCACTTCAAATGGTCTTCTAGTGTAAGAAGATGATCTTCTAGGTTTAAGAAGATGGTGGCGAAAGAAATCGAGATGGCCCAAGCTAGTAACTAATAGATTGGATTATCTCTCAATGGTATTTTTTTGTGTCGAAAGGCTTCACTTACTCGTATGGTAACGAGTGAAGTGCAGCGTGGTTCTGGTAGCTTTCTCGATGGTATCAAAAGGAGTTGTTAATTGGATAGTCTAGAGTTATTGTGGGGTTTGAATAAACATAGTGACAGGTTGGTAAAGGTTGGGGTTGTTTAATGTCTCCATCGAGTGGGAGATTGTTGGAGTGCGAAGTTCGAATTAAACAAGAAATTAAACGAGAAGTTGACTAAAACAAGAATTCATGGCAGAAGGTAAATCATGGTCGCAATGGACCTATCGCGACCACAATAGGGTGTTCATCCAGAATTGGTTTTGGATTAGGACTTCGAATTATGTTCATATTTGTTAGGACCCTAGAATGAGTCAATCATACTCCCAAGAGGTCCTTTAGATGGGGGTTATATAAAGGACATAGGAACTCCATAGAAACTTATATCGGCTAAAAAGTCACATTTTCACCCCAGTATTGAGGCCCAAAAACAATAAAGTTCCAAGCTTTATCGCCAAAATACTCACTTTGTCAGTTAAAAGTGAAGATCAAGTGATTACGAAGCCGGTGAAAAAAGAATCAAGAGAATCAGAGCTAAAATGAAGATTCTAGAGTGAAAACGGGTAAAGACAAGTTACGATCCCGGAAACCAAGTTACGATCCAAGGAACAAGCAAAACGATCCAGCGAAAACAGTAAACCAGGGCTGCATACGGCCTGCCATCCGGCCTACCATCCGTCTTTCCAGATGGGATACGGCCTGCCATGCATACGCCCAGGTCAAACGGGCTGCCAGGTCATACGGGCAGGCCATATGGGTAGGCCATACGGCCCGCCAGCTGTATGACAGCAAAACCATTTTCTATTTAGGGGCCATTTGTCATCCATTTTTAAACACACTTCAATTCTCTTCTCTCTCTCTCTCTCTCTCTCTCTACTATATTAGTCATACTTTTAAGGTCTTCGACTCCGTGCGGGAAATCTAGTACCTGGAGAAGAACACCGAAGATTGTATTAGGAGCGGTCTGGAGTTTGAAGTTGTCACTTTTGTATTCGGAACTCGTTTAATCCACTGATACTTCTATCCTTTATCTTTCTATAATGTGTTTCATTATTATGATTTGTGATATTGTTACCATGATTAGCAAGTAGTTATCTTTAGTGTATGCTATGTAGTCAATTATAATGCCAAAATAATATTTTGGTTTGTGTATGTTGTCGAAATGATTTCCGATTATACTTTAAACTCGAGCGCTTTTCCAACTAATAGAACGTAGTTATCGGCTCTGTTATTAGGAAGTCGCGAACCCCGATTCAGAGTACACTATATGTGTCACCCCTTGGTAAGAGAAGTCTATCAGATACAATGTAAGTTTGACTGAGGCACACCGGTTATAGTAAGTTCACCGAGCTTTGAATTCCGACTGAGGACTCTTTCATAGTGAAACATCTAACTAGGCCCCTAGTACATTGTCGGTCCTAGACCATGCTAGTGCAGTCACCAAGAATATAAACTTCGTACGTGCACGCTGAAGCACAACGGTTATTGTAAGCTGTACCTCTACTAAGTAAGGCCATGGAACCTGGTCAGTGCTGATTAGTACACTTCACCATAACGTGGTCTCAAGCATTGCACCCCGGTTGAGGTATTTTTAGTTAATTAAGGAACTGTTTGTTTAGACACATAAAGGATTGGACCGTTAGGATAACCGAACGTGTTCATGGAAGTCAAACTGACTTGGCCATGATGTTCTTTATGATTGAACTCTTTTTGAGGGCCTAACTATCTTTTTAAACCCAATCATTAACGAAAGCATCGAAACACATCACGTCTCTCAGATATGGCATACCATGTATTTCATTGTGCTTAAGAAAGTTTATACCTTTGTGGAATATTAATACGTCACCCAACCGAGTCGCTCAATTGGATGAGCTGTTTAACGTGTATGCCTGTAGTCAGACTGCACGGGCGTCGGGGTAAGGGACATTTTTGTTTATTCTGAATCTTCAAGCCTAATGCACTACCTAGTGACATGTCTTATGACAGGGGCGTTAGGACCAGTGTAGTGAGTACAAGGTCACTACCTATTCATGAGCCAACATTCCATAATCTCGGCAAAGTAATTGACGAAACCATAGTATGCACTTGCTTTATCCTTATATGAATTACAAATTTTATCGCATTTATTTTATTTTATCTTATAAACTAGAAAACCCAAATTTAGGTAATAAACCGTTACTCCTTCACTTTAGGATTATTTAAGCCTAAAAACCATGACTGTTCTTCATCGACTACTGAATCTGTTGGTGCTTGAATACTTGTGATCGAAAATCCCCGTTGCTTGAAAAGATTGATGCTAGAAATCATTCTTCTCGAAAAGTAGGTAATAAACCATTACCTGGTGCACGAAATCTTGGGTGCTCAAAAAAGAACTTGTTTCTCGAGATCTTAGTGCTCGAAATCCTTAAGCTCGAAAAGAGTTTTTACTTGAAATAAGTGGTGAGAAACCAGAGATGTTGTTTGATGATGATGAGTTTAATGGGGTACGGTGGTGGTGGGTTTAGGATGAAAGGTTTAGGTTGGGGAGGATAACAAGATTCAATGCATGTGGACTTATTTGTTCTTGAACTATTGGCCCCTTGCCCCTTTACACTTGAACCGCCACCTTGTTAACCTTTTAACCTTGACCACTTAACACTTGAACTAGCCCTCAAACCAAGTTCATGAACCAACAGTCCATGAACCCCCTCATCACCTTAACTCCTTTTACCTTTTGAACTAACAGTCCACCAACCTTGAACAATTGAACCTTAAACCGGTCACCAAATGAAACCGGGTCAGCAACCCCACAACCCGGTTCAAGAACCTGATCCGACCAGGTTTATGACCCGGATCCATTACCCATTATACTTAACGGCTTTTATTTTATATCGTTAAATATTTAACGATCGTTAACCTCAAGGACCTCCAGTGCCAAGTTTTTGAAATGTTATTTATACCAATTGAGCTGTGCAAAATTTAACGAATCTTCTCACGGTTACTAATGGAGTTACTATTTGGTTAACTTTTGGACGTTTATGATCAAAACTTGGTGATTCAATTACCGACTCCTCTAAGATTCAGCAATATTATTACCGAATTTTCTCACATTCGGTGATTTCATATACTGTGATTTTTTCCAGATTTTATAGGGATTTTCGAACAACATCAACCAATTAAAAAATGTTGCCTTTTTGTGAAAAATTAATCATTTTGGTGGAGAAATGCATTATGGTTGATGTTCAACCATGACTCATATGCAACATAGTTCAGGACTCACGCTTCAGTTAAGACTTCTATACATGTACGGTATAGCACTCGGACTTCAAAGAAAAAGTCAAATCGTTACTTATTTCAATGACAAAACATCAAGTAATGATCAAGAAAGTTCATTTCCAAAGAAGAAGATAGTTAGGCTCATCCGCAATTAACATCGTAGGTCAAATACTTTCAAGATCGTCAAAACAGCAACATGCTTAATCAACAACTAAGGGAGAGATTATTAGTATATAAACTTTAGTAGTTTAGATTTTTTATACAATTTTCAAAGGGTTGCCTGTTTGGGGGGGAGGGGAGATAGAAAAAGTAATGCTTAGACAACGACTCTTGTACATGTACGATATAAGACTCGAGTTTAAAGAAAGATTTGTTTGATTAAGGGGGAGCTAGAGATTCAAAGAAGATCCTACATCATAGGGGGAGTTATTCGAATCATGCTATACAAACCAAAAAGCATTCACAACGGATATCTAGGGGGAGGTTACTCTATAGTGATTGAGGGAGATTGAAGTTGATTAAACCTAATAGTAATTGATCTAGACTTTGAAAGAAAGAGCCCATGTACTTTCATGGGGGAGCTTATAGAGTTGTGACACTTTGCCTCAAGTCAAACAAATTCTACGCATTCACAACAGATATCCAAGGGGAGTTTTTTCTTCAACAATCGACGGAGATTGAATTTGATGATATGATAACACATTTCGCTATGCACTACTCAAAGACCGTTGAAGAATCAAGTTGAATTTCAAATCTCAAACAAAGTCAAAGGAAGATTGTTAGCGTGACAGTTCGAGGATCTAGGTGGAGGTTGAAGCGTAACGATTAACTGAGACATTGTAAGTGATGCAAATTCATCGAAGATTCAAGATTCGATGGCACATACTTAATTCGTAGAGGAATTAGTTAATTAGCTCTAGTGATTCCTTTTATGTAATTTTGTATGTAATGTTGTATGTAATTTTAAAAGGGAGCAATTTCTGAAACACAATCTATCTCATGGGGGGAGATTATTAACACCCGGAAATGAGCCAGATTGTGTTTCATAGCGTTGTAAAGAGGGTCATATATATGAGGCTATATATAGGACCCCAAGGCTCCCTTTGTCATTGCTTGAACCATTCAAAGCCAGATGATAATAAATGAAGTGTTGACTAATTGACTTATTATCTCAACTTTCATATCATGTTCTTCATATATTCATACATATTCATGTTTATGGGACTAATAGGAAGGAAGTTTTACCCCTAATCACTGACTATAATTTAAGCTTAATAACTCTTGAAAAGATTACTTGGTTGGTTTTATAGAATCAATTGCGTTTTGCCTTTATCTTTTGACTCTTGTTTATGAAACTTATTCTTTAAGTTTTTAAAAACAAGGTCAACTTTGGTATGCAGGGGTTTTTCCAGATCTATGGATGATTTCTTAGGTTTGTGTGGAAACCAACCATATTGATCGCGATAACCCGTAATGTCCCCATATGTAGTTTCCAGAAATGGACATTTTGTTTTGGTCTCTTAACCAGAATAAATCCTTTTACGAGGGGAAAATGATTTCTTGGGTTTAAAAATCTTAGGAGGTGTGGATTCCGAAATGATGATATTCTTCTTAATCGTTTGAGGAGAATTCTGAATCAAAGTCTTTGTATTAATTGATACAGATTCTTTCTTAGGTACATCAGATGAGTCAAAATATTCGAAAGCATCATGAAATTCATCTAAGTCTTCAAAAAATATTAGTTCAGTGTTGACTCCTACTGACACCATCTCGGGTGTCAAATGATATCTAGTATTAACTCCTACTGACACCATCTCAGATTTTAAATGATGTTTAATAACGCGGCAAAAGTGATGTTTTTAACCGCGTTATAAGACCTATTTAAAATACATTATCGAATGAAATAAATAAAACAATCCCTTTTATTAATTTATTTTGCAGATCTTTGATAGTGCTCCAAACGAACATATATTTAGTCGCAATATCCTTCCAATATGTAAAGTTTTTAGTTGTAATTGTTCTATTTTTAATTTGTAATCGTTTATATTAAATAAGTTCGAAGACAAAAGGCGAAAACGAAGATTTGAAGACGCAAACGTCCAAAATGCTTAAACGTACAAGTTAAACTTCAAGTGGTTCAATTTATTGATGATTAACGTCTAAATATTGATAAGAGTACACGTCGCGGAACGCAAAGTACAAGATATCTAAGAATACGAAAAGGCGTTCAAAAATCCGGAACCGAGACATGAACCAACTATTAACGTACGACTCAATGGAGCTAAAATTACAAGTCAACTATGCACAAGAATATAATATAATATATATATAATTATATAAATTATATATATATATATATATATAATTATATAAATTATATATATATATATATATATATATATATATATATATATATATATATATATATATATATATATATATATATATATATATATATATATATATATATATATATATATATATATATATATATATTAAAAAATTCAGCAGCCCACGTTTAAAATTCAAGATGAGCTGGAAATAGGGACTCCGCGATTGCGGAGCCCACATGCCTAATACCATAGCGATCCCGGAGCTTCGAATCTCAGAAATGGCCTATAAATACTTCCAGCTTTCTGCCGAATCCATTACACCATCTATCATATTACTCTCCCTCTGTAATATATATATATATATATATATATATATATATATATATATATATATATATATATATATATATATATATATATATATATATATAATAGTTTAGTTTTATACGGAGTATTAGTTAGTTTGGGTAATGTAAAGGTTATTTTACGGGTTTGGAAGTCGAAGTTATGTCCGTGTAATACTACGCGATAATTAATCATTGTAAGTTAAGTTCTCCCTTTTCAATTATGTCTCGTAACTAAGTTATTATTATGCTTATTTGAGCCGAAGTAATCGTAATATTGGACTAAATATTAAGACGGGGTTATTGGGCTTTGGACCATAATTGGGGTTTGGACAAAAGACCGACACTTGTGGAAATTGGACTATGGGCTATTAATGGACTTTATATTAACTAAATGATATCTCGTTAATTTAATATAGAGATTTATAATTTGACGTATTTATATATAACCGCATACGCTTGATCGGGTACGGTGAGCGGGATATTTATAAATACTAATAATTGTTCATTTGACCGGACACAGGGATGGATTAATAGTCAATGGACTCATTAAAACATGGGTGGATTACATACAAGGGTAATTGGTGTAATTGTTAACAAAGTATTAAAACCTTGGATTACACGCAGTCGATAACCTGGTGTAATTATTAACAAAGTATAAAAACCTTGTTACAGTTCGAATCCCTAATTAGTTGGAATATTTGACTTCGGAAATAAGGTTAATTTGTCGAGCATTTTATAATTACGATGAACTATTATGGACAAAAACCAGATAGGTATCAAATAATCCAAGACAAAGGACAATTAACCCAGGGTAATAAATTAAAATCAAAACGTCAGACATCATGATTACGGAAGTTTAAATAAGCATAATTATTTTATTTCATATTTTATTATTCGCAATTTTATATATCGTCATTTAAATATCGTTATTTACTTTACGCACTTTAATTATCGTCATTTATCTTTACGCTTAAAATATAAAATCGACAAACCGGTCATTAAACGGTAAATCCCCCTTTTATATATTATTATATATAATTATGTATATTTTGTACAAATATAGTTATATAAAAATATAGTGTAAAATAAGTCGTCTCCCTTTGGAACGAACCGGGCTTACTAAAAACTATACTACTCTATGATTAGGTACACTGCCTATAGTGTCGTAGCAGAGTTTAGGTATATGCCATTTGTAAATAAATAAATTAAAACTTGTGTAAATTGCGTCGTATTTCGTAATAAAAGTAATAGTATATTTCGTACACCTTTGCTGCATCATCAAGTTGAAACAACCCAACCCGTACTCCGTACGATAATATTTTTTTTAAATATAATACACATTTACGCGCCAATTAAATATGTAACCCATTCCACACGATTCGTCAAAACATACTACGAGTTTAATGTTTACAAAAAGGCACAAAGGCCATTAACGAATGTGATACAAGTTTGACCAACAACAAATGATAGTTTATAATCCAAACGACACTCGAGCATGGTTTGGGGCTAAACTACCCAAAACGTTCGGCCACTTCAAAAGCTATCCCAAAAGCATCCCCTGTCAACACAAACGGAAGACAACTAATCCAACCGTATGCCCTTACCCTTGTCCAAGCCGGAACCTATAAAAATGGTAAACAACGAGAGGGTAAGCAATGCTTAGTGAATGCAATAGTTATACATACATATATATATAACCCATCTATTTGCAATCACAAATTCCAAATACCTCGTACGAACATGTAACTCACATAGCAAGTCAATCATACCCGAAATACCAACAAGTCGTACATTGACACAACATCTCATTAGCATATACTCAACACCATATATATATATATATATATATATATATATATATATATATATATATATATATATATATATATATATATAATGCTAAACTAATCACAACACAATATGGTTAACCATAACGCTATGGTGCTACCGGCACGTAGTTCACACCATACGCATTTGAGTCTCACTCTTTTATAGTGCTACCGGCACATGGTTCACACTTTGACGCTACCGGCACGTGGTTCACGCCTCATTTTATAGTGCTACCGGCACGTGGTTCACACTCGATGCTACCGGCACGTGGTTCACATCCTATATCCGTCCCATACATGTTATGGCACTACCGGCACATGGTTCATGCCATAACATTCACAAATAAACATGCCATATACATGAACGTATAATTATTCTACTCACCTTATCACAAGGATGATGATTTAGCACTTCCGAGCTTCAACGCAATGTACCTAAATCATTAAGTGCACATTCAATTTCACAACTAGTGGTATTAACCACAATACACCCACTTGAGCATTTAATGACCCAATTTGCATTAAATGACTCAACTACACACAACCACCCATAAATGGCCAAGACTTGACTTTAATCACTAAGACTAGTGAAGTAAGGTCTATTAACTTCAATTAACACAAAACTTAGGGTAATCCATACCCATTTCATCTAATTAGGTCAACTAGTACATTTTGACCCATTTTATGTCAAACTTAACCATTAACACATCTTTCATAATTCTTAAAGTGTATTAGTGACTAACAACACCAATTTACACTTACAACCTCGAATCACAAGGCCAAAACCCTAGATTGTGGCTATTAGGGTTTCATTACATCAACATACCCCAAACTCACCCATTTTACCCTCAAATGGGTCATACAAATCACTAGTACCCAAAACCCTAGTCATTAACCAATAAAAACTCAAACTTAGAGTTAGAACTTACCGAGACTATCAACGCGTAGCTAGAGACAAGGAGAAAAACTTTAAATCTCACTCCTAGGTTTGATTCACAAATCTCCAACTTCAAATCTCAAGATCAAGCTAGGTGGGTTTTGTGTTTTGGGAGAGAAATAGGAAAGAAAATGGAAATGAAAATGAAATAAATGGATATGTAGTGGAGAGTTAATGCTCCCACCAGATTTACATGTCAAATTACCATTTTGTCCCTCAAAGTCATTTAATTTAAGCTAAAACCGGAATCAGAACTGCAGGACTGTCGCGGCGCGGCCATAATCGTCGCGGCGTGACACATAAAGGGAAAATGGACCCTTCTTAACCCAATCTCTGATCCATGTTTGCTTTGTTTGTCGCGTCGCGACCCAATTCGTCGCGGCGCGGCATTAGCCTGATCCTGGTCACTTCGACCATTTAACACAAACCAAGGTTCCAATACACATCTAACTCTCATATCTAAGTCTCACAAGACTTAACACTAACCGAAACTCCTTTAAGACTTATTTTACGCACACATTAACAAGTACATATATATCCATGCATTTACGCACAAGTTAACGAGTTATAAACGTACAATTGATTAAGTGAGTACCTTTCGCTACGTACGGGAAAACGGGATGTTACAACTCTCCCCCACTTGAATCGGAGCGCGTCCTCGTGATCCAAGCCGCATGACAAGAAGGGAGATAAACCAACACAAACTCTTCGGGCTCCCAAGTAAACTCGGAACCCCAACTACGGCGCCATTGAACTTTAAAAGTCCTAACCTCTTTATGTCTCAACCTTTTGACCTTCTCATCAAGTATGGCAATCGGTTCCTCGATATACTCTAACTTATTATTTAGCTCAATCTCGTCTAATGGCACCCAAGACGAATCATCCGCAAGACACTTACGGAGATGAGAAACATGAAATGTATTATGGATCCCCGCAAGCTCTTCGGGTAATTCCAAACGATACGCGACTTCACCAACACGAGCTAAAACCTTGAATGGTCCAATAAACCGAGGAGCTAACTTTCCTCGTTTCCGGAATCGAATAATACCTTTCCATGGCGAAACCTTAAGCATCACCATGTCACCTTCTTGAAATTCGATCGTTCGTCTACGTTTGTCGGCATACGACTTTTGCCTATCTTGAGCCTTCTTCAAATGCTCTCGAATCACATCAATCTTTCTATTCGTCTCTAAAACCAAATCGGTACTCCCGATTTCCTTTTGTCCCACTTCACCCCAACAAATCGGGGTTCGACATCTACGCCCATAAAGCATCTCATATGGTGGCATCCCAATACTAGTATGATAACTATTATTGTACGAGAATTCCACCAAAGGTAAGTGCTCGTCCCAACTACCACCAAAATCAATAATACACGCCCGTAACATATCCTCCAAAGTTTGGTTCGTACGTTCGGTTTGACCGTCCGTTTGAGGATGATACGCCGTGCTCAACTTCAATTGCGTGCCCATATCTTCATGAAACTTTTCCCAAAACCGAGATGTAAAACGAGTGTCTCGATCCGAAATAATAGATATAGGAACACCGTGTCGAGAGATGACTTCCTTGATAAACAACCTAGCCAAGGTCTCCGACGATATCGCTTCCTTAATGGGAAGAAACAAAGCACTTTTCGTCAATCGATCAACTATAACCCAAATCGAATCAAACTGGGTTCTCGCTGTTTTAGGTAATTTTGTGATGAAATCCATGGTAATGTGCTCCCATTTCCAATTCGGGATTTCTAACGGTTGTAACTTACCATACGGCTTTTGGTGTTCGGCTATAACTTGCAAACACGTGACACATTGCTCAACATACTTAACAACGTCACGTTTCATGCCCGACCACCAATAATCTTTCCTTAAATCAAGATACATTTTCGTTGCACCCGGATGTATGGAATACTTTGACTTATGTGCTTCATCAAGTAGCACTTGTCGATAATCTCCCATCTTAGGCACCCACACTCTTCCTTGAAAAGACAACAAACCCCGCGAGCTGTAGTGACCCGAACTTTTCCATGTTTATATATATATATATTAAATGAAATTGTTATTTACATGATTAAGTGTTTCCAACATATTAAGCAATCAAACTTGTTAAGACTTGATTAATTGAAATATGTTTCATATAGACAATTGACCACCCAAGTTGACCGGTGATTCACGAACGTTAAAACTTGTAAAAACTATATGATGACATATATATGGATATATATATAGTTAACATGATACTATGATAAGTAAACATATCATTAAGTATATTAACAATGAACTACATATGTAAAAACAAGACTACTAACTTAATGATTTTTAAACGAGACATATATGTAACGATTATCGTTGTAAAGACATTTAATGTATATATATCATATTAAGAGATATTCATACATGATAATATAATGATAATATAATAATTTAAAATCTCATTTGATATTATAAATATTGGGTTAACAACATTTAACAAGATCGTTAACCTAAAGGTTTCAAAACAACACTTACATGTAACGACTAACGATGACTTAACGACTCAGTTAAAATGTATATACATGTAGTGTTTTAATATGTATTTATACACTTTTGAAAGACTTCAATACACTTATCAAAATACTTCTACTTAACAAAAATGCTTACAATTACATCCTCGTTCAGTTTCATCAACAATTCTACTCGTATGCACCCGTATTCGTACTCGTACAATACACAGCTTTTAGATGTATGTACTATTGGTATATACACTCCAATGATCAGCTCTTAGCAGCCCATGTGAGTCACCTAACACATGTGGGAACCATCATTTGGCAACTAGCATGAAATATCTCATAAAATTTCAAAAATATGAGTAATCATTCATGACTTATTTACATGAAAACAAAATTACATATCCTTTATATCTAATCCATACACCAATGACCAAAAACACCTACAAACACTTTCATTCTTCAATTTTCTTCATGTAATTGATCTCTCTCAAGTTCTATCTTCAAGTTCTAAGTGTTCTTCATATATTCTACAAGTTCTAGTTACATAAAATCAAGAATACTTTCAAGTTTGCTAGCTCACTTCCAATCTTGTAAGGTGATCATCCAAACTCAAGAAATCTTTGTTTCTTACAGTAGGTTATCATTCTAATATAAGGTAATAATCATATTCAAACTTTGGTTCAATTTCTATAACTATAACAATCTTATTTCAAGTGATGATCTTACTTGAACTTGTTTTCGTGTCATGATTCTGCTTCAAGAACTTCGAGCCATCCAAGGATCCATTGAAGCTAGATCCATTTTTCTCTTTTCCAGTAGGTTTATCCAAGGAACTTAAGGTAGTAATGATGTTCATAACATCATTCGATTCATACATATAAAGCTATCTTATTCGATGGTTTAAACTTGTAATCACTAGAACATAGTTTAGTTAATTCTAAACTTGTTCGCAAACAAAAGTTAATCCTTCTAACTTGACTTTTAAAATCAACTAAACACATGTTCTATATCTATATGATATGTTAACTTAACGATTTAAAACCTGGAAACACGAAAAACACCGTAAAACCGGATTTACGCCGTCGTAGTAACACCGCGGGCTGTTTTGGGTTAGTTAATTAAAAACTATGATAAACTTTGATTTAAAAGTTGTTATTCTGAGAAAATTATTTTTATTATGAACATGAAACTATATCCAAAAATTATGGTTAAACTCAAAGTGGAAGTATGTTTTCTAAAATGGTCATCTAGACGTCGTTCTTTCGACTGAAATGACTACCTTTACAAAAACGACTTGTAACTTATTTTTCCGACTATAAAGCTATACCTTTTCTGTTTAGATTCATAAAATAGAGTTCAATATGAAACCATAGCAATTTGATTCACTCAAAACGGATTTAAAATGAAGAAGTTATGGGTAAAACAAGATTGGATAATTTTTCTCATTTTAGCTACGTGAAAATTGGTAACAAATCTATTCCAACCATAACTTAATCAACTTGTATTGTATATTATGTAATCTTGAGATACCATAGACACGTATACAATGTTTCAACCTATCATGTCGACACATCTATATATATTTCGGAACAACCATAGACACTCTATATGTGAATGTTGGAGTTAGCTATACAGGGTTGAGGTTGATTCCAAAATATATATAGTTTGAGTTTTGATCAATACTGAGATACGTATACACTGGGTCGTGGATTGATTCAAGATAATATTTATCGATTTATTTCTGTACATCTAACTATGGACAACTAGTTGTAGGTTACTAACGAGGACAACTGACTTAATAAACTTAAAACATCAAAATATATTAAAAGTGTTGTAAATATATTTTGAACATACTTTGATATATATGTATATATTGTTATAGGTTCGTGAATCAACCAGTGGCCAAGTCTTGCTTCCCGACGAAGTAAAAATCTGTGAAAGTGAGTTATAGTCCCACTTTTAAAATCTAATATTTTTGGGATGAGAATACATGCAGGTTTTATAAATGATTTACAAAATAGACACAAGTACGTGAAACTACATTCTATGGTTGAATTATCGAAATCGAATATGCCCCTTTTTATTAAGTCTGGTAATCTAAGAATTAGGGAACAGACATGCTAATTGACGCGAATCCTAAAGATAGATCTATTGGGCCTAACAAACCCCATCCAAAGTACCGGATGCTTTAGTACTTCGAAATTTATATCATATCCGAAGGGTGTCCCGGAATGATGGGGATATTCTTATATATGCATCTTGTTAATGTCGGTTACCAGGTGTTCACCATATGAATGATTTTTATCTCTATGTATGGGATGTGTATTGAAATATGAAATCTTGTGGTCTATTATTATGATTTGATATATATAGGTTAAACCTATAACTCACCAACATTTTTGTTGACGTTTTAAGCATGTTTATTCTCAGGTGATTATTAAGAGCTTCCGCTGTCGCATACTTAAATAAGGACGAGATTTGGAGTCCATGCTTGTATGATATTGTGTAAAAACTGCATTCAAGAAACTTATTTTGTTGTAACATATTTGTATTGTAAACCATTATGTAATGGTCGTGTGTAAACAGGATATTTTAGATTATCATTATTTAATAATCTACGTAAAGCTTTTTAAACCTTTATTGATGAAATAAAGGTTATGGTTTGTTTTAAAAATGAATGCAGTCTTTGAAAAACGTCTCATATAGAGGTCAAAACCTCGCAACGAAATCAATTAATATGGAACGTTTTTAATCAATAAGAACGGGACATTTCAGTTGGTATCAGAGCGTTGGTCTTAGAGAACCAGAATTTTGCATTAGTGTGTCTTATCGAGTTTGTTAGGATGCATTAGTGAGTCTGGACTTCGACCGTGTTTACTTGAAAAATGATTGCTTAACAAATTTTGTTGGAAACTATATATTTTTAACATGTGAATATTATGTGATATATTAATCTCTTAACGCGTTTGATATTATGTGATAGATGTCTACCTCTAGAACAAGTCCCATTGACTCACCTAATAATAATGAAGAGTCAAATGTAAATTGGAATGATTCGTGGACTGATTCACAAGTTCCCGAAGAGGAACCGGAAGAAGAATCAGAACCGGAAGAAGAATCAGAACCGGAAGAGGAGGAACCGGAGGAGGAAATAGAACCGGTGGGGGAAATAATAAAACGGTTAAGTAAAAGAAAATCCTCAACCAACCGACCAAGGTTAATTATGGTCAATGGTGTTTCCGCCAAGGAAGCAAAATATTGGGAGGATTACCAATTCTCCGATGAATCGGATTCCGACGAGAATTCCGATGATGTTATAGAAATTACCCCAACTGAATTTAAAAAGGCAAAAGAAAATAATAAGGGAAAGGGCATAAAAATAGAGAAATCTAATTCCAACCCTGATGAACTTTATATGTATCGTCAACCCCCGAAGCCCTTAAGTTGTAACAAAGACCCGGGAACCTCTAAACCACCAGGTTTTTCTAAACCGTTGTGGAAAACGACAGCTCGTATTAGGGGAACATCATATATCCCTAGAAACTTGGCAAAACAAACCAAAACCGAAGAAGAAGAAACGAGCGAGTCGGAATAAGATAGTTGTATTCGTGTGGTGTAACATATGTAATATAGTGTGCTTATGCTTTATGATATATGTAAAAATTGCTTGTATTAACAAGTATATTTTTTTTATGAATCTAACTCTTGTCTATTTTACAGTATAAAAACACAAAATGGATAGACAACCCAATATTTTAAGAGACCTACCCGGAGACATGATTGATGAAATCTTGTCTAGAGTCGGTCAGAATTCTTCGGCACAACTATTTACGGCGAAATCAGTTTGTAAGACATTCGAAGAACGTTCCAAGAATGTCTTGGTTTATAAGAGACTTTCGTTTGAAAGATGGGGGATATCACATTGGGAAACCCATAAGTTACGATGTGTTTACTTTGACGCATATATTGCGGGGAACCCAAATGCTATTTTACGCAACGGGTTAAGAAATTATTTTGACTCAATGTATCCGAATATAAGACTTCATGATTTAGAAAAAGCGGCTAACATGCAACATAAAGAAGCATGCTATGCTTACGGGTTAGTAATGTTCGCTTCTCACCAAAGTGAGAAAAAGAACATCGGGTTACAACTATTAAACAAAACGTTCCCACAAGTGACGGAGTCGGTAATTGGGGTAAGAAATGAGGTTTTTAGGTTATTACGAGACTGTTGGTCATTACGTAACCCTCGTCCCTTTGACGACGTTACAACACGCTGTCTTATCAACGGCCATAACGGTTATGTTCCACAAGACCAAGGATGGGAAGTAATCCTAGTAAAACCAGAATGCATGACTTGTTTCTGGACGTATGAATTACGTGTCTTTATTGTAGTGACCCGAACTTTTCCATGTTTATATATATTAATTGAGATTGATATTTACATGATTAAATGTTTCCAACATGTTAAGCAATCAAACTTGTTAAGACTTGATTAATTGAAATATGTTTCATATAGACAATTGACCACCCAAGTTGACCGGTGATTCACGAACGTTAAAACTTGTAAAAACTATATGATGACATATATATGGATATATATATAGTTAACATGATACTATGATAAGTAAACATATCATTAAGTATATTAACAATGAACTACATATGTAAAAACAAGACTACTAACTTAATGATTTTTAAACGAGACATATATGTAACGATTATCGTTGTAAAGACATTTAATGTATATATATCATATTAAGAGATATTCATACATGATAATATCATGATAATATAATAATTTAAAATCTCATTTGATATTATAAACATTGGGTTAACAACATTTAACAAGATCGTTAACCTAAAGGTTTCAAAACAACACTTACATGTAACGACTAACGATGACTTAACGACTCAGTTAAAATGTATATACATGTAGTGTTTTAATATGTATTTATACACTTTTGAAAGACTTCAATACACTTATCAAAATACTTCTACTTAACAAAAATGCTTACAATTACATCCTCGTTCAGTTTCATCAACAATTCTACTCGTATGCACCCGTATTCGTACTCGTACAATACACAGCTTTTAGATGTATGTACTATTGGTATATACACTCCAATGATCAGATCTTAGCAGCCCATGTGAGTCACCTAACACATGTGGGAACCATCATTTGGCAACTAGCATGAAATATCTCATAAAATTACAAAAATATGAGTAATCATTCATGACTTATTTACATGAAAACAAAATTACATATCCTTTATATCTAATCCATACACCAACGACCAAAAACACCTACAAACACTTTCATTCTTCAATTTTCTTCATCTAATTGATCTCTCTCAAGTTCTATCTTCAAGTTCTAAGTGTTCTTCATAAATTCCAAAAGTTCTAGTTTCATAAAATCAAGAATACTTTCAAGTTTGCTAGCTCACTTCCAATCTTGTAAGGTGATCATCCAACCTCAAGAAATCTTTGTTTCTTACAGTAGGTTATCATTCTAATACAAGGTAATAATCATATTCAAACTTTGGTTCAATTTCTATAACTATAACAATCTTATTTCAAGTGATGATCTTACTTGAACTTGTTTTCGTGTCATGATTCTGCTTCAAGAACTTCGAGCCATCCAAGGATCCATTGAAGCTAGATCCATTTTTCTCTTTTCCAGTAGGTTTATCCAAGGAACTTAAGGTAGTAATGAGGTTCATAACATCATTCAATTCATACATATAAAGCTATCTTATTCGAAGGTTTAAACTTGTAATCACTAGAACATAGTTTAGTTAATTCTAAACTTGTTCGCAAACAAAAGTTAATCCTTCTAACTTGACTTTTAAAATCAACTAAACACATGTTCTATATCTATATGATATGCTAACTTAATGATTTAAAACCTGGAAACACGAAAAACACCGTAAAACCGGATTTACGCCGTCGTAGTAACACCGCGGGCTGTTTTGAGTTAGTTAATTAAAAACTATGATAAACTTTGATTTAAAAGTTGTTATTCTGAGAAAATGATTTTTATTATGAACATGAAACTATATCCAAAAATTATGGTTAAACTCAAAGTGGAAGTATGTTTTCTAAAATGGTCATCTAGACGTCGTTCTTTCGACTGAAATGACTACCTTTACAAAAACGACTTGTAACTTATTTTTCCGACTATAAACCTATACTTTTTCTGTTTAGATTCATAAAATAGAGTTCAATATGAAACCATAGCAATTTTATTCACTCAAAACGGATTTAAAATGAAGAAGTTATGGGTAAAACAAGATTGGATAATTTTTCTCATTTTAGCTACGTGAAAATTGGTAACAAATCTATTCCAACCATAACTTAATCAACTTGTATTGTATATTATGTAATCTTGAGATACCATAGACACGTATACAATGTTTCGACCTATCATGTCGACACATCTATATATATTTCGAAACAACCATAGACACTCTATATGTGAATGTTGGAGTTAGCTATACAGGGTTGAGGTTGATTCCAAAATATATATAGTTTGAGTTGTGATCAATACTGAGATACGTATACACTGGGTTGTGGATTGATTCAAGATAATATTTATCGATTTATTTCTGTACATCTAACTGTGGACAACTAGTTGTAGGTTACTAACGAGGACAGCTGACTTAATAAACTTAAAACATCAAAATATATTAAAAGTGTTGTAAATATATTTTGAACATACTTTGATATATATGTATATATTGTTATAGGTTCGTGAATCAACCAGTGGCCAAGTCTTACTTCCCGACGAAGTAAAAATCTGTGAAAGTGAGTTATAGTCCCACTTTTAAAATCTAATATTTTTGGGATGAGAATACATGCAGGTTTTATAAATGATTTACAAAATAGACACAAGTACGTGAAACTACATTCTATGGTTAAATTATCGAAATCGAATATGCCCCTTTTTATTAAGTCTGGTAATCTAAGAATTAGGGAACAGACACCCTAATTGACGCGAATCCTAAAGATAGATCTATTGGGCCTAACAAACCCCATCCAAAGTACCGGATGCTTTAGTACTTCGAAATTAATATCATATCCGAAGGGTGTCCCGGAATGATGGGGATATTCTTATATATGCATCTTGTTAATGTCGGTTACCAGGTGTTCACCATATGAATGATTTTTATCTCTATGTATGGGATGTGTATTGAAATATGAAATCTTGTGGTCTATTGTTACGATTTAATATATATAGGTTAAACCTATAACTCACCAACATTTTTGTTGACGTTTAAAGCATGTTTATTCTCAGGTGAATACTAAGAGCTTCCGCTGTTGCATACTAAAATAAGGACAAGATTTGGAGTCCATGTTTGTATGATATTGTGTAAAAACTGCATTCAAGAAACTGATTTCGATGTAACATATTTGTATTGTAAACCATTATGTAATGGTCGTGTGTAAACAGGATATTTTAGATTATCATTATTTGATAATCTACGTAAAGCTTTTTAAACCTTTATTTATGAAATAAAGGTTATGGTTTGTTTTAAAAATGAATGCAGTCTTTGAAAAACGTCTCATATAGAGGTCAAAACCTCGCAACGAAATCAATTAATATGGAACGTTTTTAATCAATAAGAACGGGACATTTCAGTTGGTATCAGAGCGTTGGTCTTAGAGAACCAGAATTTTGCATTAGTGTGTCTTATCGAGTTTGTTAGGATGCATTAGTGAGTCTGGACTTCGACCGTGTTTACTTGAAAAATGATTGCTTAACAAATTTTGTTGGAAACTATATATTTTTAACATGTGAATATTATGTGATATATTAATCTCTTAACGCGTTTGATATTATGTGATAGATGTCTACCTCTAGAACAAGTCCCATTGACTCACCTAATAATAATGAAGAGTCAAATGTAAATTGGAATGATTCGTGGACTGATTCACAAGTTCCCGAAGAGGAACCGGAAGAAGAGTCGGAACCGGAAGAAGAATCGGAACCGGAAGAAGAATCGGAACCGGATGAAGAAATAGAACCGGTGGGGGAAATAATAAAACGGTTAAGTAAAAGAAAATCCTCAACCAACCGACCAAGGTTAATTATGGTCAATGGTGTTTCCGCCAAGGAAGCAAAATATTGGGAGGATTACCAATTCTCCGATGAATCGGATTCCGACGAGAATTCCGATGATGTTATAGAAATTACCCCAACTGAATTTAAAAAGGCAAAAGAAAATAGTAAGGAAAAGGGCATAAAAATAGAGAAATCTAATTCCAACCCCGATGAACTTTATATGTATCGTCAACCCCCGAAGTCCTTAAGTTGTAACAATGACCCGGGAACCTCTAAACCACCAGGTTTTTCTAAACCAATGTGGATAACGACGGCTCGTATTAGGGGAACATCATATATCCCTAGAAACTTGGCAAAACGAACCAAAACCGAAGAAGAAGAAACAAGCGAGTCGGAATAAGATAGTTGTATTCGTGTGGTGTAATATATGTAATATAGTGTGCTTATGCTTTATGATATATGTAAAAATTGCTTGTATTAATAAGTATTTTTTTTATGAATCTAACTCTTGTCTATTTTACAGTATAAAAACACAAAATGGATAGACAACCCAATATTTTAAGAGACCTACCCGGAGACATGATTGATGAAATCTTGTCTAGAGTCGGTCAGAATTCTTCGGCACAACTATTTAAGGCGAGATCAGTTTGTAAGACATTCGAAGAACGTTCCAAGAATGCCTTGGTTTATAAAAAGCTTTCGTTCGAAAGATGGGGGGATATCACATTGGGAAATCCATAAGTTACGATGTGTTTACTTTGACGCATATATTGCGGGGAACCCAAATGCTATTTTACGCAATGGGTTAAGAAATTATTTTGACTCAATATATCCGAATATTGGACTTCGTGATTTAGAAAAAGCGGCTAACATGCAACATAAAGAAGCATGTTATGCTTACGGATTAGTAATGTTCGCTTCTCACCAAAGTGAGAACAAGAACATCGGGCTACAACTATTAAACAAAACGTTCCCACAAGTGACGGATTCGGTAATTGGGGTAAGAAATGAGGTTTTTAGATTGTTACGGGACTGTTGGACATTACGTAACCCTCGTCCCTTTGACGACGTTACAACACGCTGTCTTATCAACGGCCATAACGGTTATGTTCCACAAGACCAAGGATGGGAAGTAGTCCTAGTAAAACCAGAATGCATGACTTGTTTCTGGACGTATGAATTACGTGTCTTTATTGCCTTTGCTGAACGACTTGTGTACTAGCTAGAATTATCTTCACAACTATCTTGTATCAAAGTTATTGTGTGCTATATTTCATGCTTTATGTAAAATAAGCGGTATTGTAAGTTTGTAAAATATTGTATAAAATTTTGAACGCGAAATATTATTACAATCAGTTTTTCATATAGAATTGTAGTAGTTGAATTGTATATTAGCTACTAAGTATGAACTTAACGGGTAGGTACTACCCGAATTTAAACTTATAAAACGCTAATATGAAGAAAAAGCTTTTATAAATGAGTTCATATTATGCTACGAAATACTATTAACTACTCTTAATATTCTGTATGATTAACTTGTTCCATTTGACTATTTTGAAGGAAATGGCACCGACTACTCGACACACCGTGAATATGAATGAAGAGGAATTCTGTACTTTTCTAGCTTCAAACATAGCCGCAGTACAGGCTGCGCTACATACCAACAATAACCTTGGATCTGGCAGTACAGGAAATCGTGTAGGATGCACCTACAAAGAATTCACTGCCTGCAAACCTTTGGAATTTGATGGAACCGAAGGACCGATCGGATTGAAACGGTGGACCGAGAAGGTCGAATCGGTGTTTGCCATAAGTAAGTGTACTGAAGAGGACAAAGTGAAGTACGCTACGCATACCTTCACAGGTTCTGCGTTAACATGGTGGAATACCTATCTAGAGCAAGTGGGACAAGACGATGCGTACGCACTACCGTGGTCAGCATTCAAGCACTTGATGAACGAGAAGTACCGTCCCAGAACCGAGGTCAATAAGCTCAAGACAGAACTTAGAGGTTTACGAACCCAAGGATTTGATATTACCACGTACGAAAGACGATTAACAGAATTGTGCCTATTGTGTCCGGGAGCATTCGAAGATGAGGAAGAGGAGATCGACGCATTTGTGAAAGGATTACCGGAAAGAATCCAAGAAGATATAAGTTCACACGAGCCCGCCTCCATACAACAGGCATGTAGAATGGCTCACAAACTAGTGAACCAGATTGAAGAAAGAATTAAAGAACAGACTGCTGAAGAGGCCAATGTGAAGCAAGTCAAAAGAAAGTGGGAGGAAAACGGTGATAAGAATCACCAATACAACAACAACAGCAATTACAACAATAATCGCAACAATTATCCCAACAATCGCAACATCAATCGCAACTACAACAAACGGCCCAACAACAACAACAACAACAACAGCAACTACAACAATCATCCCAACAACAATAATAACCGCAACAACAACAACAATCAGAAGCAGCTATGCCAAAGGTGTGAAAAGAATCACTCGGGGTTCTGCACCAAATTTTGCAACAAGTGTAAAAGAAATGGTCATAGCGCGGCGAAGTGTGAGGTCTACGCACCAGGGGTTAATAGAACGAAAGGAACAAATGGTGTCGGAACAAGTAATGGCGGAGCAAGTAGTTTCGGAGCAAGTTATGCCAATGTAGTTTGTTATAAATGTGGAAAACCGGGCCACATTATTAGAAATTGCCCGAACCAGGAGAACACGAATGGACAAGGCCGCGGAAGAGTTTTCAATATTAATGCGGCAGAGGCACAGGAAGACCCGGAGCTTGTTACGGGTACGTTTCTTATTGACAATAAATCTGCTTATGTTTTATTTGATTCGGGTGCGGATAGAAGCTATATGAGTAGAGATTTTTATGCTAAATTAAGTTGTCCATTGACGCCTTTGGATAGTAAATTTTTACTCGAATTAGCAAATGGTAAATTAATTTCAGCAGATAATATATGTCGGAATCGAGAAATTAAACTGGTTAGCGAAACATTTAAGATTGATTTGATACCAGTAGAGTTAGGGAGTTTTGATGTGATAATCGGTATGGACTGGTTGAAAGAAGTGAAAGCAGAGATCGTCTGTTACAAAAATGCAATTCGCATTATACGAGAAAAAGGAAAACCCTTAATGGTGTACGGAGAAAAGGGCAACACGAAGCTACATCTTATTAGTAATTTGAAGGCACAAAAACTAATAAGAAAAGGTTGCTATGCTGTTCTAGCACACGTCGAGAAAGTACAAACTGAAGAAAAGAGCATCAATGATGTTCCCATTGCAAAAGAATTTCCCGATGTATTTCCGAAAGAATTACCGGGATTACCCCCACATCGATCTGTTGAATTTCAAATAGATCTTGTACCAGGAGCTGCACCAATAGCTCGTGCTCCTTACAGACTCGCACCCAGTGAGATGAAAGAACTGCAAAGCCAATTACAAGAACTTTTAGAGCGTGGTTTCATTCGACCAAGCACATCACCGTGGGGAGCTCCTGTTTTGTTTGTCAAGAAGAAAGATGGTACATTCAGGTTGTGTATCGACTACCGAGAGTTGAACAAACTTACCATCAAGAACCGCTACCCACTACCGAGAATCGACGACTTATTTGATCAACTACAAGGCTCGTCTGTTTATTCAAAGATTGACTTACGTTCCGGGTATCATCAAATGCGGGTGAAAGAAGATGATATTCCAAAGACTGCTTTCAGAACACGTTACGGTCATTACGAGTTTATGGTCATGCCGTTTGGTTTAACTAATGCACCAGCTGTGTTCATGGACCTTATGAACCGAGTGTGTGGACCATACCTTGATAAGTTTGTCATTGTTTTCATTGATGACATACTTATTTACTCAAAGAATGACCAAGAACACGGTGAACATTTGAGAAAGGTGTTAGAAGTATTGAGGAAGGAAGAATTGTACGCTAAGTTTTCAAAGTGTGCATTTTGGTTGGAAGAAGTTCAATTCCTCGGTCACATAGTGAACAAAGAAGGTATTAAGGTGGATCCGGCAAAGATAGAAACTGTTGAAAAGTGGGAAACCCCGAAAACTCCGAAACACATACGCCAGTTTTTAGGACTAGCTGGTTACTACAGAAGGTTCATCCAAGACTTTTCCAGAATAGCAAAACCCTTGACTGCATTAACGCATAAAGGGAAGAAATTTAAATGGAATGATGAACAAGAGAAAGCGTTTCAGTTATTGAAGAAAAAGCTAACTACGGCACCTATATTGTCATTGCCTGAAGGGAATGATGATTTTGTGATTTATTGTGATGCATCAAAGCAAGGTCTCGGTTGTGTATTAATGCAACGAACGAAGGTGATTGCTTATGCGTCTAGACAATTGAAGATTCCCGAACAAAATTATACGACGCATGATTTGGAATTAGGCGCGGTTGTTTTTGCATTAAAGACTTGGAGGCACTACTTATATGGGGTCAAAAGTATTATATATACCGACCACAAAAGTCTTCAACACATATTTAATCAGAAACAACTGAATATGAGGCAGCGTAGGTGGATTGAATTATTGAATGATTACGACTTTGAGACTCGTTACCACCCGGGGAAGGCAAATGTGGTAGCCGATGCCTTGAGCAGGAAGGACAGAGAACCCATTCGAGTAAAATCTATGAATATAATGATTCATAATAACATTACTACTCAAATAAAGGAGGCGCAACAAGGAGTTTTAAAAGAGGGAAATTTAAAGGATGAAATACCCAAAGAATCGGAGAAGCATCTTAATATTCGGGAAGACGGAACCCGGTATAGGGCTGAAAGGATTTGGGTACCAAAATTTGGAGATATGAGAGAAATGGTACTTAGAGAAGCTCATAAAACCAGATACTCAATACATCCTGGAACGGGGAAGATGTACAAGGATCTCAAGAAACATTTTTGGTGGCCGGGTATGAAAGCCGATGTTGCTAAATACGTAGGAGAATGTTTGACGTGTTCTAAGGTCAAAGCTGAGCATCAGAAACCATCAGGTCTACTTCAACAACCCGAAATCCCTGAATGGAAATGGGAAAACATTACCATGGATTTCATCACTAAATTGAAAAGAACTGCAAGTGGTTTTGATACTATTTGGGTAATAGTTGATCGTCTCACCAAATCAGCACACTTCCTGCCAATAAGAGAAGATGACAAGATGGAGAAGTTAGCACGACTGTATTTGAAGGAAGTCATCTCCAGACATGGAATACCAATCTCTATTATCTCTGATAGGGATGGTAGATTTATTTCAAGATTCTGGCAGACATTACAGCAAGCATTAGGAACTCGTCTAGACATGAGTACTGCCTATCATCCACAAACTGATGGGCAGAGCGAAAGGACGATACAAATGCTTGAAGACATGCTACGAGCATGTGTTATTGATTTCGGAAACAGTTGGGATCGACATCTACCGTTAGCAGAATTTTCCTACAACAACAGCTACCATTCAAGCATTGAGATGGCGCCGTTTGAAGCACTTTATGGTAGAAAGTGCAGGTCTCCGATTTGTTGGAGTGAAGTGGGGGATAGACAGATTACGGGTCCGGAGATTATACAAGAAACTACCGAGAAGATCATCCAAATTCAATAACGGTTGAAAACCGCCCAAAGTCGACAAAAGAGCTACGCTGACATTAAAAGAAAAGATATAGAATTTGAAATTGGAGAGATGGTCATGCTTAAAGTTGCACCTTAGAAAGGCGTTGTTCGATTTGGTAAACGAGGGAAATTAAATCCAAAGTATATTGGACCATTCAAGATTATTGATCGTGTCGGACCAGTAGCTTACCGACCTGAGTTACCTCAACAACTCGTGGCTGTACATAACACTTTCCACGTCTCGAATTTGAAGAAATGTTTTGCTAAAAAAGATCTCACTATTCCGTTAGATGAAATCCAAATCAACGAAAAACTTCAATTCATCGAAGAACCCGTCGAAATAATGGATCGTGAGGTTAAAAGACTTAAGCAAAACAAGATACCAATTGTTAAGGTTCGATGGAATGCTCGTAGAGGACCCGAGTTCACCTGGGAGCGTGAAGATCAGATGAAGAAGAAATACCCGCATCTATTTCCAGAAGATTCGTCAACACCTTCAACAGCTTAAAATTTCGGGATGAAATTTATTTAACGGGTAGGTACTGTAGTGACCCGAACTTTTCCATGTTTATATATATTAATTGAGATTGATATTTACATGATTAAATGTTTCCAACATGTTAAGCAATCAAACTTGTTAAGACTTGATTAATTGAAATATGTTTCATATAGACAATTGACCACCCAAGTTGACCGGTGATTCACGAACGTTAAAACTTGTAAAAACTATATGATGACATATATATGGATATATATATAGTTAACATGATACTATGATAAGTAAACATATCATTAAGTATATTAACAATGAACTACATATGTAAAAACAAGACTACTAACTTAATGATTTTTAAACGAGACATATATGTAACGATTATCGTTGTAAAGACATTTAATGTATATATATCATATTAAGAGATATTCATACATGATAATATCATGATAATATAATAATTTAAAATCTCATTTGATATTATAAACATTGGGTTAACAACATTTAACAAGATCGTTAACCTAAAGGTTTCAAAACAACACTTACATGTAACGACTAACGATGACTTAACGACTCAGTTAAAATGTATATACATGTAGTGTTTTAATATGTATTTATACACTTTTGAAAGACTTCAATACACTTATCAAAATACTTCTACTTAACAAAAATGCTTACAATTACATCCTCGTTCAGTTTCATCAACAATTCTACTCGTATGCACCCGTATTCGTACTCGTACAATACACAGCTTTTAGATGTATGTACTATTGGTATATACACTCCAATGATCAGCTCTTAGCAGCCCATGTGAGTCACCTAACACATGTGGGAACCATCATTTGGCAACTAGCATGAAATATCTCATAAAATTACAAAAATATGAGTAATCCTTCATGACTTATTTACATGAAAACAAAATTACATATCCTTTATATCTAATCCATACACCAACGACCAAAAACACCTACAAACACTTTCATTCTTCAATTTTCTTCATCTAATTGATCTCTCTCAAGTTCTATCTTCAAGTTCTAAGTGTTCTTCATAAATTCCAAAAGTTCTAGTTTCATAAAATCAAGAATACTTTCAAGTTTGCTAGCTCACTTCCAATCTTGTAAGGTGATCATCCAACCTCAAGAAATCTTTGTTTCTTACAGTAGGTTATCATTCTAATACAAGGTAATAATCATATTCAAACTTTGGTTCAATTTCTATAACTATAACAATCTTATTTCAAGTGATGATCTTACTTGAACTTGTTTTCGTGTCATGATTCTGCTTCAAGAACTTCGAGCCATCCAAGGATCCATTGAAGCTAGATCCATTTTTCTATTTTCCAGTAGGTTTATCCAAGGAACTTAAGGTAGTAATAAGGTTCATAACATCATTCGATTCATACATATAAAGCTATCTTATTCGAAGGTTTAAACTTGTAATCACTAGAACATAGTTTAGTTAATTCTAAACTTGTTCGCAAACAAAAGTTAATCCTTCTAACTTGACTTTTAAAATCAACTAAACACATGTTATATATCTATATGATATGCTAACTTAATGATTTAAAACCTGGAAACACGAAAAACACCGTAAAACCGGATTTACGCCGTCGTAGTAACACCGCGGGCTGTTTTGGGTTAGTTAATTAAAAACTATGATAAACTTTGATTTAAAAGTTGTTATTCTGAGAAAATTATTTTTATTATGAACATGAAACTATATCCAAAAATTATGGTTAAACTCAAAGTGGAAGTATGTTTTCTAAAATGGTCATCTAGACGTCGTTCTTTCGACTGAAATGACTACCTTTACAAAAATGACTTGTAACTTATTTTTCCGACTATAAACCTATACTTTTTCTGTTTAGATTCATAAAATAGAGTTCAATATGAAACCATAGCAATTTGATTCACTCAAAACGGATTTAAAATGAAGAAGTTATGGGTAAAACAAGATTGGATAATTTTTCTCATTTTAGCTACGTGAAAATTGGTAACAAATCTATTCCAACCATAACTTAATCAACTTGTATTGTATATTATGTAATCTTGAGATACCATAGACACGTATACAATGTTTCGACCTATCATGTCGACACATCTATATATATTTCGGAACAACCATAGACACTCTATATGTGAATGTTGGAGTTAGCTATACATGGTTGAGGTTGATTCCAAAATATATATAGTTTGAGTTGTGATCAATACTGAGATACGTATACACTGGGTCGTGGATTGATTCAAGATAATATTTATCGATTTATTTCTATACATCTAACTGTGGACAACTAGTTGTAGGTTACTAACGAGGACAGCTGACTTAATAAACTTAAAACATCAAAATATATTAAAAGTGTTGTAAATATATTTTGAACAAACTTTGATATATATGTATATATTGTTATAGGTTCGTGAATCAACCAGTGGCCAAGTCTTACTTCCCGACGAAGTAAAAATCTGTGAAAGTGAGTTATAGTCCCACTTTTAAAATCTAATATTTTTGGGATGAGAATACATGCAGGTTTTATAAATGATTTACAAAATAAACACAAGTACGTGAAACTACATTCTATGGTTGAATTATCGAAATCGAATATGCCCCTTTTTATTAAGTCTGGTAATCTAAGAATTAGGAAACAGACACCCTAATTGACGCGAATCCTAAAGATAGATCTATTGGGCCTAACAAACCCCATCCAAAGTACCGGATGCTTTAGTACTTCGAAATTTATATCATATCCGAAGGGTGTCCCGAAATGATGGGGATATTCTTATATATGCATCTTGTTAATGTCGGTTACCAGGTGTTCACCATATGAATCATTTTTATCTCTATGTATGGGATGTGTATTGAAATATGAAATCTTGTGGTCTATTATTATGATTTGATATATATAGGTTAAACCTATAACTCACCAACATTTTTGTTGACGTTTTAAGCATGTTTATTCTCAGGTGATTATTAAGAGCTTCCGCTGTCGCATACTTAAATAAGGACGAGATTTGGAGTCCATGCTTGTATGATATTGTGTAAAAACTGCATTCAAGAAACTTATTTTGTTGTAACATATTTGTATTGTAAACCATTATGTAATGGTCGTGTGTAAACATGATATTTTAGATTATCATTATTTGATAATCTACGTAAAGCTTTTTAAACCTTTATTAATGAAATAAAGGTTATGGTTTGTTTTAAAAATGAATGCAGTCTTTGAAAAACGTCTCATATAGAGGTCAAAACCTCGCAACGAAATCAATTAATATGGAACGTTTTTAATCAATAAGAACGGGACATTTCACGAGCCCATAGTAATGAACTCTGATTGCCCCACAATTCGCTCCGCATGCTTGTTGTGAACGTAAGCCTCTATTTGAATCACACCAAGTTTTTCAAGAAAATCGTTAGTAATAATTATACGTAACAATCCAAATTGTAACGCCGGGTGATGACTCTTTCGACTTAACGCATCCGCGACCACATTCGCCTTGCCCGGATGATAAAGTATCTCACAATCATAGTCTTTTACCACATCCATCCACCTACGTTGACGATAATTCAAATCTCGTTGATTAAAGAGATGTTTCAAACTCTTATGATCCGAATAGATCGTACACTTGACACCATACAAGTAATGGCGCCAAATTTTCAACGCATGCACAACCGCCTCCAACTCAAGATCATGAGTCGGATATCTCGTCTCGTGTTCCTTTAATTGTCGAGAGGCATAAGCAATGACTTTACCTCTTTGCATTAGAACACACCCGAGTCCATTTAACGAGGCATCACAATAAACCGTCATGTCTTCCACCCCTTCCGGCAAAACTAACACCGGAGCTTAACATAACTTTTCCTTTAACAAATTAAAAGCAATTTCTTGCTCGTTCTCCCAAACAAACCTCACGTTCTTCCTTGTCAATTTCGTCAATGAAGAAGCGATCTTAGAAAAGTCTTGGATAAACCGACGATAATAACCGGCCAATCCGAGAAAACTTCGGACCTCCGTAGGCGTAGTCGGTTGTCTCCAACTCTTCACCGTCTCTATCTTCCCCGGATCCACTTGAATACCGTCCTTGTTCACAATGTGGCCAAGGAATTGAACCTCCCTTAGCCAAAATTCATATTTCGAGAACTTAGCATACAACTTCTCCTTTCGTAATGTCTTCAATACATCACGCAAATGACGTTCATGCTCGTTCATACTTTTCGAGTAGACTAGTATGTCGTCAATGAACACAATCACCGACTTGTCCAACATGGGTTGGCACACTCGGTTCATAAGATCCATGAATGCCGCCGGTGCATTCGTAAGACCAAAAGGCATAACGACAAACTCAAAATGCCCATAACGCGTTCGAAAAGCCGTTTTCTCTATGTCTTCCTCACGGACCCGCATTTGGTGATAGCCGGACCGTAGGTCGATCTTAGAGAAATACGTCGCACCTTGGAGTTGATCAAACAAATCGTCGATCCTAGGCAATGGATAACGATTCTTGATTGTCACTTTATTCAACTCCCTGTAGTCGATGCACATCCGCATACTACCATCCTTCTTTTTCACGAATAAAACCGGAGCGCCCCATGGCGAAGCACTCGGTCGAATAAAACCCTTCTCAAGCAACTCTTGGGTTTGATTTAACAACTCTTGCATTTCCGTCGGTGCTAAACGATAAGGAGTTTTAGCAATGGGAGTAGCTCCCGGAACCAACTCAATGCGAAATTCAACTTGTCTTTCCGCCGGAACACCCGGTAACTCATCCGGAAAAACGTCTTCGAATTCACTAACCACCGGAATTTCACGAATGGGTGGTGGCTCGTCATGAGTATCAACAACATGGGTAAGAAAAGCCATGCCACCACTAACAAGAAAACGACGTGCCCGTGCAAAAGTGCATATCGGCACAATTCTTCTTCGTTTATCACCATGAATAATTAACTCTCCCCCACTTGGGGTCTTCACACGTATAAACTTTTCATGGCACGCAATATCGGCTCTATTTCAATCGAGCCAATCCATACCAACAACGATATCAAAATCGCCCAAAGTCATAGGGATGAGATCAATTTTAAAGTTTTCGGCACCAAAAACAACGTCACAATTCTTACACACATCAACCACTAGCACCATCTTGCCATTCGCTATTTCGACTTCTACCGGATGACTTAACTTAGCTAACGGTCTATCAAGTTTAGGCACAAATTTTGGAGATACAAACGACAAATTTGCACCGCTATCAAATAAAATCCTTGCCGGATTAGAGTTAACCATAAAAGTACCTGAGACAACATCGTGGGATTGCTTGGCTTCATCGTTCGTCATCAAATAGTTTCGCCCTCGAGCAGTACCCGCCGCCTTCTCTAGCCTTTTAACATTATCGTTGTTCAAATCGGGACACTCTAACTTTCGGTGTCCTTCCTTACCACAATTATAGCAAGTGAATTTGTTCGGGCCATTGGTACAATCACGGGCCATGTGTCCCCTTTGTTTAAAATTAAAACACGTAGGCCCGAAACCCCCGGAAGCACCCTTCTTCACACTATTTACATTTTCGGAGCCTTTCTTATTCTTTTTATTTGAAAAGTTCGAATGACTCGAACCTTCAAACTTTCTCTTTGAAAAAGTGAAATCACTCTTCCTCGGAACCTCCGGTTCAAAACCCCGAGCCAACTCGAATAGCTCTTCAAAAGTCTTAGCCATTCCCCGACTAATCTTACCCTTTAGCTCATCGTTCAAGGTACGGTAGAAATATTTCATTAGCTTGTGATCGTCACCAACATATTCCGGGCAAAAACGAGTCTTTGCCAAAAAGGTGGACTTGATAGTAACCAAGTCCATTGAACCTTGTTGCAAATGATGCAACTCGTCCCGAATTCTATCAAGGTCGGAAGAAGTTCGATATTCTTGGAAGAATTTCTTCTTAAACTCCTCCCATGTCAAGCTCATACATTGCTCTTCACCATATAAATTGATTTTATCGTCCCACCACAACTTGCCTTCTTCACGTAACATGCTAGACCCATATCTCATCTTCTTCTCGGGAGGACACTCCGCGGTACGGAACGCTCCCTCGATATCGGAAATCCAACAAGTGCTTTTCAATAGATCCCTCACCCCATTAAACATCGGAGGTTGAGTATCCTTGAAATTCTTGTAGTGGAAGTCCCGCCTTCCTTCACCTCCTTCACCGCGCGGATAAATGTTTCTAGCATCAAGGGCCTCTTCGATAGTGGTCTTCATTCGTTCATTTATCAAATCGGTCACTTGCCCATCGACCGAATCTTGGAAGACCTTTCGGACGTCCGTAAGAAAACCCGCTTTTAACTTTTTAAAGACGGCCTCAACCTTAGCCGAAAGTTCGACGTCCTCGCTTGTACTTCCGTTATCATGATCGGGTCCATTTCTCATCTTCATTCTATAAAACGGAAAGGGTTAAACCATGAACGAAAAGCATAACACGTGAGTATATACATGCGTACCACACTACCCCATCTTGCTCAACAATCGTCGTACATTACTCGTTTGACACGATTTGCACTCGTAACAACGGTAGCTAATCGTTGTTACGCGAACAAGTCGCATTAACTCGCTAGTACAACATCCGTCTTGTTTGATGATTGATAAACACAATACAAAACAATTTGCACAAGGTTAGTTCATATAAACCAAGGCACTAACAATTCCCGATTAGACCCAAAATCCTACAAGTCCCGCATAAAGCGCTCACACAATAAAGTCCAAGTCTAGGCACCTATCTCAAGTCACCTAAATCCCTTAGACCATGCTCTGATACCACTTGAAACAACCCAACCCGTACTCCGTACGATAATTTTTTTTTATAAATATAATACACATTTACGCGCCAATTAAATATGTAACCCATTCCACACGATTCGTCAAAACATACTATGAGTTTAATGTTTACAAAAAGGCACAAAGGCCATTAACGAATGTGATACAAGTTTGACCAACAACAAATGATAGTTTATAAACCAAACGACACTCGAGCATGGTTTGGGGCTAAACTACCCAAAACGTTCAGCCACTTCAAAAGCTATCCCAAAAGCATCCCCTGTCAACACAAACGGAAGACAACTAATCCAAC
Organism: Rutidosis leptorrhynchoides; assembly: GCF_046630445.1. Taxonomy (NCBI): domain Eukaryota; kingdom Viridiplantae; phylum Streptophyta; class Magnoliopsida; order Asterales; family Asteraceae; genus Rutidosis; species Rutidosis leptorrhynchoides. The sequence goes on from NC_092333.1 coordinate 347,677,860, forward strand.
CGTATGCCCTTACCCTTGTCCAAGCCGGAACCTATAAAAATGGTAAACAACGAGAGGGTAAGCAATGCTTAGTGAATGCAATAGTTATACATACATATATATAACCCATCTATTTGCAATCACAAATTCCAAATACCTTGTACGAACATGTAACTCACATAGCAAGTCAATCATACCCGAAATACCAACAAGTCGTACATTGACACAACATCTCATTAGCATATACTCAACACCATATATATATATATATATATATATATATATATATATATATATATATATATATATATATATATATATATATATATATATATATATATATATATATATATATATATATATATATATATATATATATATATATATAATGCTAAACTAATCACAACACAATATGGTTAACCATAACGCTATGGTGCTACCGGCACGTAGTTCACACCATACGCATTTGAGTCTCACTCTTTTATAGTGCTACCGGCACATGGTTCACACTTTGACGCTACCGGCACGTGGTTCACGCCTCATTTTATAGTGATACCGGCACGTGGTTCACACTCGATGCTACCGGCATGTGGTTCACATCCTATATCCGTCCCATACATGTTATGGCACTACCGGCACATGGTTCATGCCATAACATTCACAAATAAACACGCCATATACATGAACGTATAATTATTCCACTCACCTTATCACAAGGATGATGATTTAGCACTTCCGAGCTTCAACGCAATGTACCTAAATCATTAAGTGCACATTTAATTTCACAACTAGTGGAATTAACCACAATACACCCACTTGAGCATTTAATGACCCAATTTGCATTAAATGACTCAACTACACACAACCACCCATAAATGGCCAAGACTCGACTTTAATCACTAAGACTAGTGAAGTAAGGTCTATTAACTTCAATTAACACAAAACTTAGGGTAATCCATACCCATTTCATCTAATTAGGTCAACTAGTACATTTTGACCCATTTTATGTCAAACTTAACCATTAACACATCTTTCATAATTCTTAAAGTGTATTAGTGACTAACAACACCAATTTACACTTACAACCTCAAAATCACAAGGCCAAAACCCTAGATTGTGGCTATTAGGGTTTCATTACATCAACATACCCCAAACTCACCCATTTTACCCTCAAATGGGTCATACAAATCACTAGTACCCAAAACCCTAGTCATTAACCAATAAAAACTCAAACTTAGAGTTAGAAATTACCGAGACTATCAACGCGTAGCTAGAGACAAGGAGAAAAACTTTAAATCTCGCTCCTAGGTTTGATTCACAAATCTCCAACTTCAAATCTCAAGATCAAGCTAGGTGGGTTTTGTGTTTTGGGAGAGAAATAGGAAAGAAAATGGAAATGAAAATGAAATAAATGGATGTGTGGTGGAGAGTTAATGCTCCCACCAGATTTACATGTCAAATTACCATTTTGTCCCTCAAAGTCATTTAATTTAAGCTAAAACCGGAATCAGAACTGCAGGACTGTCGCGGCGCGGCCATAATCGTCGCGGCGTGACACATAAAGGGAAAATGGACCCTTCTTAACCCAATCTCTGATCCAGGTTTGCTTTGTTTGTCGCGTCGCGACCCAATTCGTCGCGGCACGGCATTAGCCTGATCCTGGTCACTTCGACCATTTAACACAAACCAAGGTTCCAATACACGTCTAACTCTCATATCTAAGTCTCACAAGACTTAACACTAACCGAAACTCCTTTAAGACTTATTTTACGCACACATTAACAAGTACATATATATCCATGCATTTACGCATAAGTTAACGAGTTATAAACGTACAATTGATTAAGTGAGTACCTTTCGCTACGTACGGGAAAACGGGATGTTACACAAGTTTTTGGTGCCGCTGCCGGGGACTCGATGAAAAACGCTATATTTTGTTAAAACTATATTTCTGTAAAAATATATTATTTCTTATTTCGTAAAAATATTTTGTATTTATAATAAGTGTAAAAAAAAAGCTGAAACTGCCGAACAATTTTTAGCCTGCAACAAATCTGAACCTGCAAGCCATGCGGCTGCATGATAGTGAGGCAGGAAACCCATGCGATCGCATAGGTTAATCTGACATGCCTGAATCCTCGTACAACATTTAATACGGTAGGGTTTTTATAAATTATTATTATTAATTAATTAGAATTAGGGTTTTAATTTAATAATAATTAGTTTTAGTTTTAATTAATTTTGTATTTTAAGTTTTAATTAGTTTTATTAATTTATAACTTAGTACCTTTTTAATAAATAATATTAAAATAATATTTTTATAAAATTTTATTTTTATCATTTTTAGATTATATCCTTTTATAATTTGTATTTTTTTATTATTTAGTACGTAGTCTTTATAATTATCGTTCGTAATATTTAGTTTTAAGTTAGTTTTTGCCGTAGTTATTTTTATATTTCTAGTTTTTAAGCTTTTCCGTAAAATCCCTTAAGTGCTTTTTCTTTAAATTAAGATTTAGGCACTTTAGAATTTTGCGACGCAGTTTATAGATTTTAGTACCTTCTAAGTAATTGCCGTATTCCTTATAGAATTGCCTTTTAAGATTTAATACCTTTAGGCACAACTTTTTAAATTTAGTTTTTAGACTTTTAAGTTTCGACGTTTTTCTTTCTTATTTTTATTTTTCGACGTTTTTCGACGCGCCCTTTCTTTTACATTTCTACGCTCTAGTTTTTAGGAAATAGAATTTTCTTTATTTTCTTTAAATTTCGACGAAAAAATTATTTTAAGCGATTAAATTGATAGACATCCAAAATTTTCTGCTTTGTAGTAATAGTTGGATTTGTTAGTGGCTGAGTTGTGGATTTTCCGATTTAAAGGATCCTGGCTACCTGCTGCATCTATTGACTATTCGAAACGTGGGTAAAAGCAGAAAAGTCTATTAATTTGATAGCTTATATAATTTTTAGTTTTATAACTAATAGGATAATTAGTAAATGCACCACATTGTAGCTAAAATTTAGTAATAAGCGTATTATGGAAAATCTCGGAAATATTTTGGAAACTCTTTCTGATATGCAAAATCAATTAAATCAATACTCTCAAACGAGTGTTGATGAAAATTCGTTCGGTCAAACTTGGATCACGAATGACGAAACAATAACTGATTGTGAAATCTGTGGAGATTATCATTCAACATGGGAATGTTATTATTACGTTCCTATGGAAAATTATGCACCCATAGAACCTGAATTTAATGATTATGAGGAATACAATTCAAATTGGGATTATTACCAAGAATATATCCAAAGTCAACAACCAGAGGACGAGAAAAATTATGTGTCTGAAAATTTATTAGATTATATGAAAATCAAACTCGAAGAATTTGATGCTCAAAATGAACAGATAAGAGAGTTTGCAAATAGACAAGCTGAAACTCTATCAGACTACACACCTGTTGATATGAGGAGTATTGTGCAAGAAAATCTTATATCATCGAATTTTGATGAATTCGAGAGCTCCGAAATCACCAATTATCCCGATGATACTTTTTATTAAGTCTTACTAATTTCACAACATATCAAAACATTAGCCTCTACCGAAGAAATCATCGATCCATCAATGGATGAAGAAGAAGTAAGGGTGACAAATTGGTTCTCTTAGGAAAACGATAACGTTAAAAATTTTACCCCCGAGACCAAAGTGGAGGGACCGATAAGGACCGTTAAAGAAGAAGATTTTGCTTCGATCCCGAAATTCACCATTCCACAACCTTTCAACCCAATATTCTCAATAGACGAGTCATCTACCGAAGATGAACTACGAGCTGTAATAGATATTGACACCTCGGATTCCACCCAATTGGGTAATTGTGATTGTGATGACCCGGGAATTTCCAACCAAATTTAAACTTAATCTTTATATGTTTCTGACACGATAAGCAATGTCTGTAATGTTAAGTCTCAAAAATTTTGGAATTTACTTTTATATAAGCAATTACCCTTTAACTATTCCCGATGATTCACGAACAATTGTGTGCAATATATATATATATATATATATATATATATATATATATATATATATATATATATATATATATATATACACATGACCTTTATACATAATTGATATTGTATGTATATTGTAATATATAAAATATATAAATATTAAATATTCAAATATGTTATTATATTATATATTATATATAATGTTAATATATTAAATTAAGAATTAAAATATAGTATTAATATTATTATAAGTGTTATAATTATAAATATTAAAATTCTAACAATTTTAAAAAGTTAGGATGATGAAAATAAAGATTTGAGAATGAATAAAAACTATAAGTTACAATTAACTGAAGTACAAACTATTAGTAAATTTATCATATTTTTTTATTATTATTATTACTAAAATCATTATTAATATTATTATCATTATTCTTATTATTTATTAGAAATATTAATAGAATTATAATTATTAGTATATTTATATCTATTATTAAAATTAAAGGAATTATGCAAATTGAAATTTGTTTCCATCACTTTCAAAATTTGGTTTCTGTTTATTAAAGATAAGTGCATAAATTCTTTCATTACAAGACAATCAATTAAAATACAAATTCAGTTACATGGGGATTTGGATTTCAACTGTTAATCTTTCTCTTGCCGGATTGATTTCCCAAATCTACATTCCTATAAAACAATGGACTAAACATTAAATTCCTCACTCTTCATTATTAATTACCAACTACATATATAACCATCTTCATACATATACACATATGAGTGCTGAGATAAAACTAATTAACATTCCACACCTTCAACCATCAAACCCTTCAACTAAATTGTCATAGAACCATCACCACCACTAATCATCACTTCTTTTTGATTATTCAGCCCAAATGAGACCATCATGTCACTACTACTTGTTCTCTGTTGTTGCAGCTATAACTATCACGAACCATCTCTGAAACTTTCTGTTACTCAAAAACTACTGCTGTGGCAGTTCTTGTGTCCAAACAGCAGCTTTGGCTGCATTGTTTTCTGTCTCATGGTCACAACCTCCACATACTCTACAGAAAAACCAACACCCTGTAAAACACACTAATACAGCTCCATTTTTTTTACTGTCACTACTGCACGCTAACTGCAGTTTCTGTCAGCTTCTCTATGCTCAAAAAGTGCAGCCAAAAGCGAAACTTTGGCTACTATTTTGTATTGTTTCAGCTATGGTTTCTATTACAACAACGACAAAACATCTATCAATATTCCATCTACTGAGCTTATCTTTTTTTTCACAGATCAAAACAACAAATATAATTGCAGTAAGTACTTCCTTCATACTCACTCATATTCATAAAATATTCGAATTCGAAATCAATCAATTCATGTTTGATTACCACAATCTGAATTCGAATATGATCTCTATATATGAATCCTACACTCCGTACTCAAATTTTTTTTAGAATTAACAACTAAAATTACAACTATGTAGCAGAAGCATTATATATATATATATATATATATATATATATATATATATATATATATATATATATATATATATATATATATATATATATATATATATTCGAAAAACACCATGATTGAACTTAAATGGTGAAATTTTGATTGAGCACGATTTAGATCACAATCCCTTTTCAAAATAGGTTCTAGATGAAAACACTCGTGGATTATTTTCATAACCAAAAACATCGAATCCCATTCAAATTTGAATCATGAAATTTTGATTAACTTTTTATCACAAAATTTGATTGACAAATTGGAGTTGAATATAGCAAATTAGAACCTGTTAAATTCTAGAATGAATTATAAAACTTATTCTAAGAGATCTGAAAGTTTACCTTTCGTTAAAACGTTTCAAATCAATCCGAGACTAAAACTTCGATTGATAAGCTCAAATGAAGAACCCGATTGAATCGAAGAAGGATCTGTTGAGGTTAATCAGATGTATTGATGTACGAGCATTAGAATCTGATTATACCTCATGATTCTAAACCCAATTTATATGAATCAAATTCGTTGAAGGTTTTTATGAATTTGAACTCCTGCTGAAAAACGATTGCCATAGTTTGAATATGGATTTTTATTTATGACGATTATGATTTGATAAAGGATGATGATTAATAAGGAAGAAGGATGGTGATGAGATGATGATGGAAGATGATCGATGAAGAGCAGAGAAGAAATCGAAACCCTGGATTTATTGAACTATCGTATACTCTGCTCGATACCCTATTATTCACAACATAAACCTAACACAAAGAAACCCGTATATTACTGGATTAATTGATGGGCTATTTTAAGGATCCATTTATCAACACAAATGGGCCATATTCTTGGACTCCTTAAACATTAATGGAATTATTTAATATTCAAGGTATTATTACTAATATTATTTTTATTATTATTATTATCATTATTTTTTTTATTGTTATAAATATTAGTATTATTATTAGTAGTATTATTATCATTATTATTAAACTTACCTTTTTATTTAGAAACTACTATCATTATTAAAAGTATCACTCCCATTAAAATTATTATTTTGTTATCATAAAAAAAAAACTATCATTTTCTTATTTAAAATTTTCATTATTAAGAAGTAACATTTTTATTATTATTATTATTACTATTATTACTATCATTATCAATATGATCCTTAACTTAGTGTTATTTTAAAATTTTTTTTTGCAAACAGAAAATATATATTAAAAAAAAATATATATTTATGTATACTAATATTACATAATATTGTGTTTTAACCAATATAATATTATTTATATTGACATAACATAAATTAAATCATATATCAAATAAGCATTTTAATATATTATATGTATTAATAAAATTATATATAAATATAAATCTTAATACTTAACTATATATATATATATATATATATATATATATATATATATAAGTATTATTATTACTATTATTACTATCATTATCAATATGATCCTTAACTTAGTGTTATTTTAAATTTTTTTTTGCAAACAGAAAATATATATTAAAAAAAAATATATTTATGTATACTAATATTACATAATATTGTGTTTTAACCAATATAATATTATTTATATTGACATAACATAAATTAAATCATATATCAAATAAGCATTTTAATATATTATATGTATTAATAAAATTATATATAAATATAAATCTTAATACTTAACTATATATATATATATATATATATATATATATATATATATATATATATATATATATATATATATATATATATATATATATATATATATATATATATATATATATATATATATATAAGTTGTTCGATTACCATTATATGTGTTAACATATATATAAATGATATAGGTTCGTGAATCCGAGGCCAATCCTGCATTGTTTAATGTAGTAATATGTATTTTTACTACAAAATACAGTATGGTGAGTTTCATTATTCCCTTTTTATATACATTTTGGGCTGAGAATACATGCAAATGTTTTATTAACTGTTTTATAATATTTATATGCGTGAGTTTCATTAATCCCTTTTTAAATGCTTTTGCAATATATATTTTTGGGACTGAGAATACATGCGCTGCTTTTATAAATGCTTTACGAAATAGACACAAGTGATCGAAACTACATTCTATGGTTGGATTATTAAACCGAATATGCCCCTTTTTAGTCTGGTAATCTAAGAATTAGGGAACAGACACCCTAATTGACGCGAATCCTAAAGATAGATCTATTGGGCCTAACAAGCCCCATCCAAAGTACCGGATGCTTTAGTACTTCGAAATTTATATCTTGTCCGAAGGAGGATCCCGGAATGATGGGGATATTCTTATATGCATCTTGTTAATGTCGGTTACCAGGTGTTCAATCCATATGAATGATATTTTTGTCTCTATGCATGGGACGTATGTTTATGAGAAATGGAAATATGAAATCTTGTGGTCTATTAAAAATATGAAATGATTATTTATGCTAAACTAATGAACTCACCAACCTTTTGGTTGACACTTGAAAGCATGTTTATTCTCAGGTACGAAAGAAATCTTCCGATGTGCATTTGATCATTTTAAAGATATTACTTGGAGTCATTCATGACATATTTCAAAAGATGTTGCATTCGAGTCGTTGAGTTTATCAAGATCATTATTAAGTCAATTATAGTTGGATATATTATGAAATGGTATGCACGTCTGTCAACTTTAGATGTAATGAAAGATTGTCTTTTCAAAACGAATGCAATGTTTGTAAAATGTATCATATAGAGGTCAAGTACCTCGCGATGTAATCAGCTGTTGTGAATCATTTATAATCGATATGGACTTCATCCGGATGAATTAGGACGGGTCCTTTCAGTTGGTACCAGAGCGGTGGTCTTAGCGAACCAGGTCTTGCATTAGTATGTCTAACTGATAGTCGTTAGGATGCATTAGTGAGTCTGGACTTCGACCGTGTCTGCATGTCAAAAGTTTTGCTTATCATTTTCGTCTGAAATTATCTGCTATTCATCCTTAGGAAATTACATGCTTATCACTCTTAGTCTAGACACATCTTACTGCATTGATTGCATGTATAGTGTATAGACAAAATTCACATCTTAGCGTAGCTGTTACCGTAGACTTTGCTTGACAGCTTCCGTAGATTCCTCCGTAATTTATGGGATTTTAGTATTAAATATGCATATGTAAAATTATATATTGCATGGTACTAATCTACATCCTATTCTTTTTCTTATCAAAAATCCTTCATCTGATCGTACGAGATGAATCCCTCAACCAGTTCGAGTCCTTTAGATTCCGATAGCTATTCCGACAGCTATTCCGACATAGAGTTTCACTCGAGTTTCGAAAGCAGAGTCACCGGAATGAATCAACAAATCAGCCATCCCCAATTCATCTGATGGTTTCGTAGTCAACTTAATCAATGGAGACACGAAGAAGACGATCCCTTTCACTAACCGAATTTACCTCTAGACGAACAACCTGAAACACTTACCGGCGAATCAGTCCGAAACACCATTTTCACCCTCATTTCCAGGATATCTCGTAACTATTATATATTATCCACAATTCTAAATCTTATTCATCTGCTCGTTCCGACCGACAATCATCATGGAGTAATGGAAGAAGTCAACAAGCTTTGCGCTAGAGTAATAAATTCGGAGAATATGGTGCAAAATTTACCAGCTTCAACAACATCACCGGCACCAACAGTACCATCGGTAATAGCACCAGTACCATCAACATCACACGCTTCAACATCTCATTATGTACCTCGAGTATAATCAACGTTCTACATATCGTTCTACATCATTTATCTTCGTTCTACCTGGCGATTATGTAATCTCTAATGTTTTAGAGATTATGTATTCTAGTTCTAACAATAAATCAAATGAGATTAATATCACATTAACTCATTAAATCCATGATTACATCTGAAGAAAATATATATGTATATATGTTTTCATAAAGATTGTAATTAAAAATTCTTTTGTACAAACTGTTAATGGTGAAAATATTTTAACGGGTAGGTAATACACGAGGAATATTTAGATTTCAAATTAATAAGTACACTGTACATTATTTCAAATCTAATTCAACAGTCATTTACTATCCTACTTACATCCACCGATATACGTATTCGTTCACCACAGATAACTATTTTAATTCAATTTCATATTTGGATTTTGACCTATCATAATCCAACAAGTGGCATAATGAAGAAATAATGGACATAATAAAAATTGATTAGAAACAGACTAATTAACAATATGAAATTTTGTTAAAGAACCATGCTAACAAGATCCTAGCTAACTGTTCCTAGCTAACTGTTAATTCCGTATTACCTTTTATTTATCGCAATTTATTTATCGCAATTTATTTATCGCATTTTATTATCGCAATTTAATTATCGCAATTTTATTTATCGTCATTTAATTTTTGTTATTTACTTTACGCATTTTATTTATCGTCATTGAATTTTTGTATTTATTTTACGCACTTTAAATATCGGGACACGTATACAAGGTTTTGACATATCATATCGACGCATCTATATATATTATTTGGAATAACCATAGACACTCTATATGCAGTAATGCAGGAGTTAGCTATACAGGGTTGAGGTTGATTCTACAATAATATATATAGTTTGAGTTGTGATCGAGTCTGAGACGTATACGGGTCACGACACGTATTAATTAATTCGAATATTATATATGACTTATTGAAATGCTAACTGTGGACTATCAACATTAGACAATTAAAATGAATTAAAATATTGATTATAACATATGAAACTAAACAATTCTTCAAGTTTGCCACTTGATTTCGCCTTAAACCTCATTTGTATCTTCACGATTACATTCTGCGTTCAAACCTTTCATGATTTTTGAAAACACCTCAATCGAGAGGATGAACCAACCGCACTTCATCTACGGAAGGAAAGATTTATGCGTATAGTTATGCACCTGAGAAACTCTCGGCAACTGAGTAAAAGTTTAACACGTAGCCGCGTCAGATCCCTTGGCATTTATTAGCAAAAATAACTTTGAGATCCCTTTTCAAGGTAGCCAATTTTGTCACAGCTCCAGCAAGTCAACTTCGACTTTTCATTCGAAGTAGCCTTACTATAATCCTGACATATACGATTACCCTTTTGATACCGGAGAATTCTTTTATACTCCACCATATTACCAGCAGCCATACCAGCAACTCGTTACTTCTTAGCTTAAATCTCTCTGACAAATCATTATATTTATTCATTGAAACCCTATCATATACTCATCCGCATCTTGTAAGGAGAACTGCCATACCAATTACCGGGAATCAGCAATCAGTACTTTGAAAACTCACAGCATATCTACATCAACAGTTATATGTATGACATTTATCTATTAGAATTATGATCTCTCCTTCTGGAATTCTGAAAAGCACTCAATCACAAATCAATACTCTGAATGTTGAAAAAGCTGAATGAAGCAGCAGAAACTATAGACAACTGTAAACGACCATAATCATAGAAAGTTTGATGATAAAGAATAGTATGTTGGAAAAGTTCAGAAAAGTTGGAACTGGAAAACGGATTGAGCTAACCACGAAGGAGACCGAGGATAAATACAAGGACCATACCATATATTCAAAGAATCCAGGTAATTCTGGATCCGATGAAACCTTCAAAGAATATCTTGCTCCGAAGTCATGTTAAAATCTTGCGGAAAAATCTTTCTCCATCAACCATCGAACTTAGAGATTCCAAAATATCATCATCAATATCTTCGATATTTCTGAGGATATTTTCATAAATATTCTCGTCCGAAATTATATACCTCTTCGTGCTTCCTGTGTATCATTATATTGGAAACATTCAATAGAAAATTTAGTACCGAAAAGCAGATTATGCGAAACTATGAAGAAAGCCGTGGACAAATCACAAAGAATAAGTTTGACTTCAAAGAATCTAAATGATTCAATGTCTGCTGAAGTCTTTAGCGAATATCTTGCTCGTTACTCTAAACCCTTGCAGACAATAGTCTCCATCATTCTCTGATCTTAGATATTCAAAGATATTATCGTATCTTTCATTATAAATATCCTCCATATTTCTGAAGATATTTTTATAATTATTCTTATCTGAAATCATTAATCTCTTCGTGCTATCAGTGTTACATCATATAGAAACTGTTAGTTTCTATATTCTGTGAACTTTCGAGCTTAAAATATGAATTTTATTGAAGTAATGTTGGGAACTGATGCATGAGTTAGTATAATATAATGACACTTGATCAACGTGATTATATTACAGTAAGTCATGCTGAGTTTCCAATGGAACGTGATGATTCACAGATCATAACATCATCATGTCCCATGTTACATAACTCTGTCATTCTGCTTAACTTCTGAACATATCAAGAAAGTGTATTCTTGATAGTTCTATTCTCAGTGAATCTGGTAATTTGATGAAATGTCCCGTTCTTATTGATTAAAAACGTTCCATATTAATTGATTTCGTTGCGAGGTTTTGACCTCTATATGAGATGTTTTTCAAAGACTGCATTCATTATAAAACAAACCATAACCTTTATTTCATCAATAAAGGTTTAAAAAGCTTTACGTAGATTATCAAATAATGATAATCTAAAATATCCTGTTTACACGCGACCATTACATAATGGTTTACAATACAAATATGTTACAACGAAATAAGTTTCTTGAATGCAGTTTTTACACAATATCATACAAGCATGGACTCCAAATCTCGTCCTTATTTAAGTATGCGATAGCAGAAGCTCTTAATAATCACCTGAGAATAAACATGCTTAAAACGTCAACAAAAATGTTGGTGAGTTATAGGTTTAACCTATATATTATCAAATCATAATAATAGACCACAAGATTTCATATTTCAATACACATCCCATACATAGAGATAAAAATCATTCATATGGTGAACACCTGGTAACCGACATTAACAAGATGCATATTTAAGAATATCCCCATCATTCCGGGACACCCTTCGGATATGATATAAATTTCGAAGTACTAAAGCATCGGGTACTTTGGATGGGGTTTGTTAGGCCCAATAGATCTATCTTTAGGATTCGCTTCAATTAGGGTGTCTGTTCCCCAATTCTTAGATTAGATTACCAGACTTAATAAAAAGGGGCATATTCGATTTCGATAATTCAACCATAGAATGTAGTTTCACGTACTTGTGTCTATTTTGTAAATCATTTATAAAACCTGCATGTATTCTCATCCCAAAAATTTTAGATTTTAAAAGTGGGACTATAACTCACTTTCACAGATTTTTTACTTCGTCGGGAAGTAAGACTTGGCCACTGGTCGATTCACGAACCTATATCAAATATGTACATATATATCAAAGTATGTTCAAAATATATTTACAACACTTTTAATGCATTTTGATGTTTTAAGTTTATTAAGTCAGCTGTCCTCGTTAGTAACCTACAATTAGTTGTCCACAGTTAGATGTACAGAAATAAATCGATATATATTATCTTGAATCAATCCACGACCCAGTGTATACATATCTCAGTATTGATCACAACTCAAACTATATATATTTTGGAATCAACCTCAACCCTGTATAGCTAACTCCAACATTCACATATAGAGTGTCTATGGTTGTTCCGAAATATATATAGATGTGTCGACATGATAGGTCGAAACATTGTATACGTGTCTATGGTATCTCAAGATTGCATAATATACAATACAAGTTGATTAAGTTATGGTTGGAATAGATTTGTTACCAATTTTCACGTAGCTAAAATGAGTAGTTTTTACCAATTTTGTTTTGCTCGCCATTTCTTCGTTTCTAATCCGTTTTGAGTGATTTAAGCGGCCACGGTTTTGTATTGAACTTGAATTTATGAAACTAAACAGAAAAGGTATAGGTTTATAGTCAGAAATACAAGTTACAAGTCGTTTTTGAAAGAGGTAGTCATTTCCGTCGAAAGAACGACATCTTGATGACTGTTTTGAAAAACATACTTTCACTTTGAGTTTAACCATGATTTTTGGATATGGTTTCATGTTCATAAGAAAAATCATTTTCCCAGAAGTATAGCTTTTAAATCAAAGTTTTTCATAGTTTTTAATTATCCAAACCAAAACAGCCCCCGGTTGTAACTACGACGGCGTAAATTCGGTTTTATGGTGTTTATCGTGTTTCCGGGTTTTAAATCATTAAGTTAGCATATCATATAGATATAGATCATGTGTATAGTTGATTTTAAAAGTGTAGTTAAAAGGATTAACTTTATTTGCGAACAAGTTTAGAATTAACTAAACTATGTTCTAGTGATTACTAGTTTACCACTTCGAATATGATAGCTTTTTATGTATGAATCGAATAATGTTATGAACATCATTACTACCTTAAGTTCCTTGGATAAACCTACTGGAAAATAGAAAAATGGATCTAGCTTCAACGGATCATTGGATGGCTCGAAGTTCTTGAAGCAGAATCATGACACGAAAACAAGTTCAAGTAAGATCATCACTTGAAATAAGATTGTTATAGTTATAGAAATTGAACCAAAGTTTGAATATGATTATTACCTTTTATTAGAATGATAACCTACTGTAATAAACAAAGATTTCTTGAGGTTGGATGATCACCTTACAAGATTGGAAGTGAGCTAGCAAACTTGAAAGTATTCTTGATTTTATGTAACTAGAACTTGTAGAATTTATGAAGAACACTTAGAACTTGAAGTTAGAACTTGAGAGAGATAAATTAGATGAATAAAAATTGAAGAATGAAAGTGTTTGTAGGTGTTTTTGGTCGTTGGTGTATGGATTAGATATAAAGGATATGTAATTTTGTTTTCATGTAAATAAGTCATGAATGATTACTCATATTTTTGTAATTTTATGAGATATTTCATGCTAGTTGCCAAATGATGGTTCCCACATGTGTTAAGTGACTCACATGGGCTTCTAAGAGCTGATCATTGGAGTGTATATACCAATAGTACATACATCTAAAAGTTGTGTATTGTACGAGTACGAATACGGGTGCATACGAGTAGAATTGTTGATGAAACTGAACAAGGATGTAATTGTAAGCTGATAATGCTAAAAACGAACATATATTTCATTGCATTATTCCTCAAGAAAGACAAGCTTTTAGTTGCAATTGTTCTATTTACAAGAGATATTCGTTTAAATAATAAAAGGTGAAGACAAAAGACAGATTTGACGAATTGAAGACGCAAACGACCAAAAAGCTCAAAAGTACAAAAGACAATCAAAAAGGTTCCAATTATTGATAAGAAACGTCTCGAAATCACAAGAGTACAAGATTCAAAACGCAAAGTACAAGATATTAAATTGTACGCGAGGACGTTCGAAAATCCGGAACCGGGACTAGAGTCAACTCTTAACGCTCGACGCAACGGACTAAAAATTACAAGTTAACTATGTATATAAATATAATATAATATATAATTAATTATATTAATTATATATATATTATATATATATAATAAAAACCGTCGGCAGCGAGAAACTCCAAGGGTGTGAGCTGTAAATACCTCTCCGCGACTCGCGGAGTTTTAAGGGCATTTTGCCGCGAGTCGCGGAGCCCCAAAAATCAAGTCTGGCTATAAAGCCAACCGAATTCTGATCAAATTTAAACATCTTTTTCTCTTCCTCTTCATACGTAAATATATTTATATTTATAATTTATATTTTAATTTTAATTATAATTCTAATAATAAGGGTATGTTAGCGAATGTTGTAAGGGTGTAAGTCGAAATTCTGTCCGTGTAACGCTACGCTATTTTTAATCATTGTAAGTTATGTTCAACCTTTTTACATTAATGTCTCGTAGCTAAGTTATTATTATGCTTATTTAAAACGAAGTAATCATGATGTTGGGCTAATTACTAAAATTGGGTAATTGGGCTTTGTACCATAATTGGGGTTTGGACAAAAGAACGACACTTGTGGAAATTAGACTATGGGCTAATAATGGGCTTTATATTTGTTTAACTAAATGAAAGTTTGTTAATGTTAATATAAAGATTTACAATTGGGCGTCCCTATAAATTACCATATAAACTCGATCGGACACGATGGGCGGGGTATTTATATGTACGAATAATCGTTCATTTAACCGGACACGGGAATGGATTAATAGCCACTAGAATAATTAAAACAGGGGTGAAATTACATTCAAGGGTAATTGGTGTAATTGTTAACAAAGTAGTAAAACCTTGGTTTACACGCAGTCGATAACCTGGTGTATTCATTAAACAAAGTATTAAAACCTTGTTACAATTCGAATCCCCAATTAGTTGGAATATTTATCTTCGGGTATAATAATAATTTGACAAGGACACTTGCAATTTATATTTATGACTGATGGACTGTTATGGACAAAAACCAGACGGACATATTGAATAATCCAGGACAAAGGACAATTAACCCATGGGCATAAAACTAAAATCAACACGTCAAACATCATGATTACGGAAGTTTAAATAAGCATAATTCTTTTATTTCATATTTAATTTCCTTTATTTTATATTTAATTGCACTTCTAATTATCGCACTTTTATTTATTGTTATTTTATTTAATCACACTTTTAATTATCGTACTTTTAATTATCGCAATTTAATTTTATCGCATTTTTATTCGCAATTTCATTATCGTTATTTACTTTACGCTTTAATTTAAGTCTTGTATTTATTTAATATTTTACATTAGGTTTTAACTGCGACTAAAGTTTTAAAATCGACAAACCGGTCATTAAACGGTAAAAACCCCCCTTTATAATAATAATATTACCTATATATATATTTGTATTTTTATAAAAGTAAACTAATATAGCGTTGAGCTTTGTTTAAAGATTTCCCTGTGGAACGAACCGGACTTACTAAAAACTACACTACTGTACGATTAGGTACACTGCCTATAAGTGTTGTAGCAAGGTTTAAGTATATCCATTCTATAAATAAATAAATATCTTGTGTAAAATTGTATCGTATTTAATAGTTTTTCCTAGTAAAATATAAGCTATTTTATATACACCTCGTTCGACATCAAGTATATTTTTGGCGCCGCTGCCGGGGAAACAACTCTTAAAAGCCGGAAGCGCAACGCTAATATAAAAAAAAAAAAAAGATTTTTAGTTACTTTTATTAAAAATTCGCTTTTGTAAAAATACGTTTTAATTATTCAAAAATATAAAAAGAAAAAAAAAATATATGTATTTTTAAGATTTTGTTAAATATTTAAGTTTTATAAGTTTCTTTATTTCTATTTTAGTTTATAAAAATATAAGTTTTATTTTAAAATCGTTTATTTAAATTAAAAACAGAAAACATAAAATAAAAACCAAAAAAAAAAAAAAAAATAAAGAAAAACGCGTAAAAAGTGAAACCTGTCAACTGAATTCTGGAACCCCGCGACTCGCGGGGTTTTCTTCAATAATTGCCGCGACTCGCGGAGGGTCTCTGACAGGCGACAAGGAAGCCCTAAACCTGCATTAATTACGGGTTTTAATTTATTATTATTATTATTTAACCTTAATTATTATTATTATTATTATTATTATTATTAGTTTTAGTTTTAATTTTACTTTTTATTTAATTTGTTGTATTTAGTTTTAATTAGTTTTTATTAAAATTGTAAAATTAGTAGTTTTATTAAAAAAAAAAAAAATAATATAAAAATAATATTTTTATAAAAATTGTACTTTTTACAACTTTTTGTATATTTTTATATTTTGTCCCTTTTTAATCGTTGTAGCGTAATATTTGTATTTTTTTAGCTCATATTTAATTTTAAACTTAGTTTTTGCTATAGTTATTTTTACTCCTAGATTTTTAGGCTTTGCCGTAGAATTCCTTAAGTGCTTTTTCTTTAGACTAAGATTTAGGTGCTTTAGAATTTTGCGACGCCTTTTTAAGTTTTAGTTTCTTTTTAAGTTATTTCCATTTGGGATTTAGTTTTTCCTGTAAGCTTTAATATTTTTAGACCTTTTACTATGTATCAATTATCATTTCAATTAGTAATATCAATTTGCGATTATAATTTTAAGTTAGTTGTAGTAATAAGGTTAAATTAGTTAAGTATTTTTAAGTTTTTATAAGTTTCTTTTATTTTTCCGTCACCTTTTATTTTTCAACAATTTTTTCTTTTTCGACATTTTTCGACGCGCAATCTTTTTCTTTCTTATTTCTCGCTATTCTAGTTTTAGGACTTAGATTTTTTTCTACTTCTTATCTAAATTTCTAAAAATTACGAAAATTTATTTTAAGTGGTTAAATTGATAGACATCAAAATTTTCTGGTTCGTAGTAATAGTTAGATTTGTACGTGGACCGGGTTATTGGAGCCAAACAGTCCTCAATTATATTGAGACCAAACGAATCCTGCCCCTCTGCTGCATCTTTTGGCTATTCGAAACGTGGGCAAAATCAGAAAAGTCTATTGATTGGATAACTTATTATAATTTTTCTTTCCTTTTTAAAAACTAATAGGATATTCTGTGAATGCACCGAGCAAGACGTTCATCACCTTTTGTACGTTCACCACCTGTAACTCGATCAAGACATCGTTTAACAAATATAACCGCCGTTGATTTTTCTTTAGAATCGTCATCCAGTCAACCAAGTACTTCAGTTCAAATTTCCGATAATCCATTTTTTGAACCAAACCTCACAATTGAGAATCCGGAAAATATTCAGGAACGGTTCATAGATCCTGAACCACTAAACTTTCCTCCGGAACCACCAATCATTCAAACAGAGATTGTTGAGGAACGAACCATTAAATCAGAATCATCTAGTGATACCGATTCAACAAATTCAATTATGGAGAATCTGGAACCTTTAAGTATGGAAGACCGAATGAGAGCTAAACGCACTGGCCAAGGTCACGCAATTACTCATCCAGACATTAATGCGCCAGATTATGAAATCAAAGGACAAATTCTACACATGGTGACTAATCAATGCCAATTTAGTGGTGCGCCGAAGGAAGATCCAAATGAACATCTACGTACCTTTAATAGGATCTGCACACTATTTAAAATACGAGAAGTGGAGGATGAACAGATATATCTCATGTTATTTCCCTGGACTTTAAAGGGAGAAGCCAAAGATTGGTTGGAATCGTTACCGGAAGGGGCGATTGATACATGGGATGTTTTAATTGACAAATTTCTTAAACAATTCTTTCCTGCATCTAAAGCCGTAAGACTTCAAGCAGAAATTGTTACGTTCACACAGAAGCCAAATGAAACTCTATATGAGGCGTGGACAAGATATGGAAAATTGTTAAGAGGATGTCCGCAACATGGTTTAGACACCTGCCAAATAGTACAAATATTCTACCAAGGATGCGACATCACTACAAGAAAAGACATAGATATAGCAGCTGGTGGTTCTATTATGAAGAAAACCGAAACTGATGCTTACAAAATTATGGATAACACTGCTTCCCACTCACATGAGTGGCATCAAGAAAAAGATATCATTAGATCATCTAAAGCAGCTAGAGCCGATTCTAGCCATGACTTAGATTCCATTTCAGCAAAGATAGATGCTTTCGAGAGACGAATGGAAAAGATGACTAAGGATATTCACTCTATACGAATTAGTTGTGAGCAGTGTGGAGGACCACATTTGACAAAAGATTGTCTCAGTATTGAATTAACAATGGAACAAAGAGAGAATATTTCATACATAAACCAAAGGCCTGGAAATAATTATCAGAATAATTATCAACCGCCAAGACCGATTTACAATCAAAACCAGAATTATAACCAAAATATTCCATACAACAACCAACAAGGTCCTAGCAATCAACAAGTATCCAATAATACTTACAATCAGCAAAGACCGAATTTTCAAAACAAACCACCACAACAAACCGATGATAAAAAGCCGAATTTAGAAGATATGATGACGAAGCTAGTTGAAACTCAAACGCAGTTTTTCACATCTCAAAAACAAACCAATGAACAAAATGCTCAAGCATTTAGAAATCAACAAGCTTCTATTCAAAATCTGGAACAAGAAGTAAGTAACCTAGCAAGGTTAATAGGTGAAAGAAAACCGGGAAGTCTACCAAGTGATACAAATGCTAACCCCCGGAATGAAACAGCTAAAGCTATTACCACAAGAAGTGGTACAACACTTAAATCACCTGAAATACCTGTAACTTCTGATGAAACTATTCCTACTCCACAAGAACCACAACCTGATCAAGATAAGGAACAAGAACCGGTAGTTGAAAAGGTTAATGAAGATAACACAGTTAAGGATAAACCTTATGTTAAACCATACCAACCACCACTTCCTTATCCGAGTAAAATGAAGAAAGAGAAACTTGAAGCCGAGCAATCCAAATTCTTGGATATGTTTAAACAGATAAATGTAAATCTTCCTTTCATTGATGTAATTTCAGGAATGCCTAGATATGCTAAATTCTTGAAAGATCTAATCACGAATAGAAAGAAAATGGAAGAACTCTCGGCTGTTACTATGAATGCAAATTGTTCAGCAGTGCTGTTGAATAAGATACCAGAAAAACTATCTGATCCAGGAAGTTTCACAATTCCATGTTTTCTGGGTAGTCTTAGTTCAATAGAAGCATTGGCAGACTTAGGTGCTAGTATAAATCTAATGCCGTATTCACTATACGCTAAACTAGACCTTGGAGAATTGAAACCAACAAGAATAAGCATACAACTAGCCGATCGATCAATAAAATATCCTAGAGGGATAATGGAGAACATGCTAGTTAAAGTTGGTACTTTAGTATTTCCAGTAGATTTTGTTGTTTTGGACATGGAAGAAGATTCTCAAGTTCCTCTAATATTAGGAAGACCATTCTTAAACACGGCTAAAGCAATGATAGACGTGTTCGGTAAGAAACTGACCCTAAGTATAGAGGATGAGAGTGTTACCTTTTCAGTTGATAGAGCAATGCAACAACCACAATCTGCAGATGATACATGTTATTATATTCAAACTATAGATGCACATGCAGAATTATTAGAAGAATTTCCAGAATTACAAGGAACAGGAGAATGTTCTTTAGGAGAAGGTAATGAACCAATTGATGAAGCTGAAATGTTAGCTACACTTATAGCTAATGGATATGAACCAACAACAGAAGAAATTCAAATGCTAAAAGAAGAAGACAGATATCGATATAAATCATCGATAGAAGAACCTCCGAAATTAGAGTTAAAGCCACTTCCAAACCATTTGGAATACGCTTATTTACATGGTGAATCTGAATTACCTGTAATAATATCGTCTTCTCTTACTGAAAATGAGAAATCACAACTCATTTCTGTGTTGAAAGCTCATAAACCAGCCATTGCATGGAAGATTCATGATATTAAAGGAATAAGTCCTTCGTATTGCACACATAAAATCCTTATGGAAGAAGGTCATAAAACGTATGTGCAACGCCAACGAAGACTAAATCCTAATATGCAAGATGTAGTTAAGAAAGAGATTATTAAATTGCTAGATGCAGGTTTAATATATCCAATTTCTGATAGTCCATGGGTAAGCCCAGTTCAATGCGTGCCTAAGAAGGGTGGCATGACTGTCATCACAAATGAGAAAAATGAGCTTATTCCTACTAGGACTGTAACAGGATGGCGTGTATGTATTGATTATAGAAAATTAAATGACGCCACCAGAAAAGATCACTTTCCCTTACCTTTCATAGATCAAATGTTGGAAAGATTAGCCGGAAATAGTTACTATTGTTTTCTAGATGGATTTTCCGGATATTTTCAAATTCCAATAGCACCTGAAGATCAAGAGAAAACCACATTTACGTGCCCTTATGGTACTTTTGCTTACAAACGCATGCCATTTGGACTTTGTAACGCCCCTGCAACCTTTCAAAGGTGTATGATGGCGATTTTTCATGACATGATAGAAGAATGCATGGAAGTATTCATGGATGACTTTTCAGTCTTCGGTGATACATTTAAATCATGTCTAGTTAATCTGGAACGAATGCTAATTAGATGCGAAAAATCAAATCTAGTACTTAATTGGGAGAAATGCCATTTCATGGTTAAAGAAGGCATCGTTCTTGGACATAAAATTTCAAAAGAAGGAATTGAAGTGGATAGAGCAAAAGTAGATGTAATTGCTAAACTTCCACATCCCACAAATGTTAGAGGAGTTAGGAGTTTTCTAGGGCATGCCGGTTTTTACCGACGTTTCATAAAAGATTTTTCAAAAATTGCCACTCCTATGAATAAACTCCTAGAAAAGGATGCGCCATTCATCTTTTCAGATGAATGTATCAAATCTTTTAATATTCTTAAAGAAAAACTCACTAATGCGCCGATCATGATAACACCAAATTGGAATCTACCATTTGAACTAATGTGCGATGCAAGTGATTTTGCAATGGGAGCCGTTTTAGGACAAAGGATTGAAAAACGATTTCAACCTATATATTATGCTAGTAAGACGTTACAAGGAGCACAAACGAACTATACAACTACTGAAAAAGAACTCCTTGCTATTGTCTTTGCTTTTGACAAATTTCGATCATATCTCGTTCTAGCAAAAACGGTGGTCTATACCGACCATTCTGCTCTTAGATACCTATTTTCAAAACAAGATGCTAAACCAAGATTAATCCGTTGGATCTTACTCTTACAAGAGTTTGATATTGAAATCCGAGATAAAAAGGGAGCAGAAAATCTCGCCGCTGATCATCTTTCTCGTCTTGAAAATCCCGAATTAGAAGTTCTGAATGAATCAGCCATACAAGACAACTTTCCTGATGAATATCTATTGAAGATAGATTATAAAGAAATCCCATGGTTTGCAGACTATGCAAACTACTTAGTTTGTGGATTCCTTGAAAAAGGATTATCGTACCAAAGACGAAAGAAATTCTTCAGTGATATAAAACACTATTTCTGGGAAGATCCACATCTGTTTAAAAGTTGTCCCGATGGAATAATACGCCGATGTGTATTTGGAGATGAAGCTAGTAAAATTTTAAACCATTGTCACACAGGACCAACAGGAGGGCATTATGGGCCTCAACTAACAGCAAGAAAAGTTTATGAAGCTGGATTCTATTGGCCTACAATTTACAAAGACGCACACCTTCTTTGCAAATCCTGTGATGCATGTCAAAGGGCCGGAAAAATAAGTCAACGTGATGAAATGCCACAAAATGTCATCCAAGTATGTGAAGTATTTGACATTTGGGGTATTGACTTTATGGGTCCATTTCCAAAATCTCATAATAATCTATATATACTCGTAGCCATTGATTATGTATCTAAATGGGCGGAAGCACAAGCTCTCCCAACTAACGATGCACGAGTTGTAGTCAACTTTTTAAAACGTCTTTTTGCAAGGTTTGGAACACCGAAAGCTTTAATAAGTGATCGGGGAACTCATTTCTGTAATAATCAACTTGAGAAAGTTCTTAAACGATATGGAGTAACTCATAAAATCTCCACCGCATATCATCCACAAACAAGTGGACAAGTTGAAAATACCAACCGAGCTTTAAAACGTATTCTAGAGAAAACCGTAGGATCAAATCCGAAGGAATGGTCCATTAAATTGGAGGATGCACTCTGGGCTTTTAGAACAGCCTACAAAACTCCAATTGGAACCACACCTTTTAGACTTGTTTATGGAAAAGCATGTCATCTTCCAGTAGAAATTGAACACAAAGCATTTTGGGCTTTGAAGACATGTAATCTTGATTTACATGAAGCCGGACGTCTACGATTAAGTCAACTAAACGAATTAGAAGAATTAAGACATGAAGCATACGAAAATTCGTTAATCTATAAAGAAAGAACGAAGAAATGGCATGATAAAAGAATCAGAAGTTCAAAAGAATTCAAAGAAGGAGACAGAGTTCTTCTTTTCAATTCACGATTCAAGCTATTTCCTGGAAAATTGAAATCAAGATGGTCTGGACCATTCATAGTCAAAAGAGTTTTCCCATACGGAACGATAGAATTGATAAATTCAAATGGGATTGAATTTAAAGTTAATGGTCACAGAGTTAAACATTACATACATAGTCCGATGGAAGTCGACAACGAAGTTAATCACAATTTCGACACCACAGCTAACTAAGTGTGGGGAGAATCAAGTCTTTAAAGGATAATATGTATTTCTGTTAGAGTTAGATTATCTGTTTTCATGTAGTTCTCGAAAATGGAACACGTATGGTCTTTCCCTAGCAGACCCTAAAGAACTAGTCTTCTCCCCCCATTCTGAATTTTTATTTTTTTTAGGTTTTTACGAAATGAAGACTGCCTGTGAATTAAACCATGGTCTAATGCTACACGCTTTGATCACTAAAAGAAATAATGACATACTACCGAGTGAAATAGTATCAGTAATCAGAGAAAGAATGGACGGAGTTAGAAAAGGATCCAGATGCGAAGATAATAAGTTACAATTTGGTAAAGGAAAATCAAAATCCGCAGCGAAAAGAAGAGCACGACACCTAGAACGATGTCACAAATGCGGAAAATGGTCACATGGAGGTAAATGTTCAAATAATCAAACCTATTCAAATACCGAATTTGTTACTTTATGCAGAGACGGACCGTTCATATGTTTAGAAGAAAAGACAATGAATGCTCGAGGTTACGCCTATGCAGCCATGGAAAACGAATTAAACCGACTATCTTATGAATATAATAGATCATATAACTAAGAAATCTATTTCACAGGTATGTCTGTACAGTTTTTATTTTTATTTTTATTTTTAACCTTTTGATAATAAACGCTAATTTGTTCGCTAAAAAGTATTAAATTGGTATTGAATAAAATTAGGTTTGGCGACCGAAATTATTGATAACATTCAAAAATTTATTACATCACTGCGAAATTTAACGTTTATTCTTAAGGTATAAATATCTTTAAACAATCAAACCAAAATATTTCAAAAATTCGTCATGAGTTAAATTAGGTCTTGGAACCGAAATTACTTTACCGAAAAGAGGGGCGCATATTTTTGATAATATTTGATTGATTAAAGTGGGATAAAAAGACAAAAAGATTTTTAATTTTATTATGTTTTTAATCTTAATATTTAAATCTTAAATTAATATTGTAAACTTTGTAAAAACAATATATTTAAAATTGTAAATATTTGAAAAATTAATATAAGTTTGATATGAATTTATAAATTTTTAAATTAAGTTTGGTGTGAATTTTTAATTTTTAAAATATTAATTTTTAATTTTATGCATTTTAAATTTTGAGTTTGGTGTGAATTTTTAATATTAATTTTGAATTTTATATTTATGTTGTGTGAATTTAAAAACAAAAATTTACTTTATCTCATTAAGTTAAGAATATGATTTTTAAAATTCGTCGTAAGTTGAAGACTAGGTCTTTGAACCGAAATTGCTTTACCCGAGGGAGGGACGAGAACTTTTATTATCAATATTTTTAATCTTATTGATTTAAAGTATGCCAAAAACATTAAAAAACCCAAAAATCTTAGCTTTTAAAACAATCGCTACAAAAAGACAAATTTTAAAATTTTGTCGAGGGACGGACTAGGACATCGATCCGAAACGACCTCGTCCTAAATAACAAAGGAAACAAAATTTTAAAATTAATTTCTTAATTGTTTTATAAGTTAAAGATTATAAAAAAAAAAAAAAAAAAAAAAAAGGGTAAACTCCGCGACTCGCGGAGTTTGCAGTGCAAACCTCCGCGACTCGCGGAGGGATCAAAACCCAGAAAAAAAATAAAAATAGCTGAACGATCAGTATACTCCCACACACAAAAACACAGAAAAATACTGCGAAAAAGAACCCGAAAACCAACGAAAATCACCCCCAAAAATCTCAATTTTTAACCGTTAATCACCAAATTTTTTGCTAAAATCATGTTGAGAAGGATGATATCTAAGAACTACTCAAGAAAAACGGTAAATTTCTACACCTAAACACCATTTAATTCGAATTTTAGTGTTCTTGAGCTATTTTTCCCCAATTTGATTTTGATGCTTTCTAGTGTAATTAGACTTAAATTGTTTATGTATTATGCTTGTATAACCTAGATTGATGCTGTTTAACATGATTAGAAGCCTTAAACTTCAAATTTTGAATAATCTAGGGTTTGTGTTCTTGAGCAATTTGGGGCTTTTTGATATAAACAGGTTATGGCCGATTTTTGTCATGAATTGTTGCTAAATTGAGTAGTGTAACATGTCTAGGTAGTTAAATGATCCAAACTTTGAGCCTAAACATGATTTTGAGAATTAAAGTGGACTTTTTCAAGTCCAAAATTCATGAACTTGATTTTTGAAAGATAATGCCATTTGAGACTTGTTTATTTGCTAGTAATGATTATTTTGACATGTTATTTGAGTTGAATGCTTATGAACTTGGCGAAAATTTTCGTATATGCTTATTTGAAAAAGTGTAGATTTGATAAAAATGTGAAAATAAGCTTAAGTTTGATATAAATTGATAATGTCATTGTAATTATTTTGATTGATGATTTTGCTGACACTAATGCATATTTGGATGCACAAAATTTGTGTTTGATGTGTTTTGCAGAATGAAAGGGGTGAATCTTCATCCCAAGCCCGCCATGCTCCTGCTGAGAACTTGGAACAACAGGAGGTAGATAACTACTACAAGCAGGATGTACCTCATCCAGTCATGACCTTTTCAGATATGCACTTGGAACAGTTGCACCCGAACCTGCGATTTGACAGACTTTGGATAGATTATCCAAAATATCAACGGGGTTTGCATACTCTTCACTCTAAGGTTGTTGAGGTACCGAGGGTCATAGAATGGGGACCCTTAGAAGCTGTAGAATTGGCCGGGCCAATTAGGGAATTACTGGTACAGAGGTATGGTAATTCTTCTTTTAATGACTGGATATGTTTATTCACCATACGCAGACCTGTATATAAAGTATGGTGTGAAGAGTTGTTATGTAGTATAGAGTTGAATGATCGGGTAGCTAGTTTAACCGATCGTTCTTTTATTAGATTTTTGTTAGGCGGTTCGATGCGCCACATGTCTTTACTGGACATGGCTCAGGCTTTACGTATATATACGCCTGAGGAATTAGCGTCTGCCGATTGTAGAGGATTGATACTAAACGGTAGAAAGATAGATGAGAATTTTGATACACACGGTGTGTGGAGTCAAATGACAAGCCATCACCGTTTCAAGGGGGGAAACTACTCTTATTTGGATATAGATAGAGCCGAATTAAGAGTAATACATAGGTTTTTAGCTAATTCGATTACACAAAGGGGTAAAAACAAAGAAAAGGTAAATGAACAAGATTTGTTTTACCATATGTGTATTCGAGACCCACACAGCGCTGTAAGTATACCATATTGTGTGGGATATTATTTATCAGCTATGGTTCGGGGGATGCGTCCACATAGCATAATAGGAGGTGGTATTTTTATTACTTTGATTGGTGAATATCTCGGTGTGGATATAAGTCGGGGGGGATTATTAGTAGAAGAGCCGGAACCCCGCGACACTATAGGTTTAAATGTATACCATGGTGCGAAAGTTTTGAAGCGGCGAAATAACGCCGCAGTACGATACAATGGTAGACATCCACAGGTAGAGAGAAACCAGGAACAAGGTAATGTAGGAGGGGGGAATGAGATGCAAGAAATGCATAGGTTTATAGCTTCTCAGGAATACGAAAATGCTAGACAGAGAGCATTTGAAGATTGGCAAGTTCATCAGAACCAGATCATAGCGCATTGCCAACATATAGGTAGAAACTATATTCCTACACCAAAACCCGTCTTCCCTCCTTGGTCGATAGAGATGCAGCCACCATATCCTACGTATGATCCTGCCGAAGCATTCTATAGCACGTATGGGTATGCCTGGAACCCCTATTGGTACCAATATCATCCTTAGTTTACTTATTATTTTTTATTATTTTGTAATTTGTAATTATTGATACATTTAATATTTTTGTTAATATTGTAATCATTTTTATAATTATCTAACTTTATAGATTTTAATAATTTTTGAATGTGGGGTAATAAACCAAACTTCAAAAATATGTATATATGTTTGCAGTTTATCTTATGTACACAACAGGGTAAAACAACGCATTTTCAAAGACTGGCATTAAGTTCAGCAAAAGCAACTAATTTTGACGACAAGATGCAAAATATATGTGAAATAACAACAAGACGGGATGAACAAATGATGTGCACCATTTATCATTCAGCAAACAAACGCCAATATATTTGGAAACTTTGGTAAAAATTTAATCATTTTCACACAAAACACCCTCAATAATATAATTTGTTACTGATTTCTTGCAAATGAGGGCATTGCAAGATCTTAAGTGTGGGAAGGGATTAAATTCTTTCGGATTTTAAAATTTTTATATTAAACACTTGGTTACCATTAAAAATACTAGTAAAGCAGTAGTTGTATTAGAATCTAGTGCTCTCTGATAAAAAAGAACAGCACTAGTCTTATATACTGACTACCCAATTCTAGTAAAATTTTAAAAAATTTTCAATTAAATGAATTCAAATCATGTTTATACATATTTATGAACGATAAAACTAGGTTTTAACACCGAAATTATTGTTACCTCGGAAAGGACATAAATTGAGAAACAAACTAAAATGTTAAAATTCATTTAAAATGGAATAGAGGACGATAAAAAGGAAAATAAAAGCCAAGTGTGGGAAAATTTACCAAGTTATTTTAAACATATGTCACATATATCTGTAACAAATAACTGAAAATACTTTTGCTTTGGACTAAACTAAACTGTTTTACCCAATGAAAGAAAAGAAGAGATGGATCTACACGATGAATCAATTCCATCATTAAAAGGAAGTAAAGTCTTCCGAAAAAGAAACGCGCTTCTTGATTTAGGTCATGAAGTTGTCGTCCAGACCAGCTGTAGGTTGACGAAAAATCTAGAAAAGTCATCACTAAAATCAGCAGGAAATCCACGGACCTCAGCATCAAACAGGGTCGCCAAGTGGTCAGATTTATCCTAACCATGAGAAGGATTTATCTCGTACAATGGGGAGGCACCGTGCAAATTAGCTGGATAAGACTAATGAATCAGATCTCCAGAAAGGATAATCTCCTTAAAGATTAAAAATCAGCTTTTAAGACTGATATTACTCAATCCTAGAGATTGACCTTAAAGATTGAGAATTACAAACTCATGGAATTCGATGATATCTAAACTCGAGCTTAAACGAGAAAATATTTTGATCAAAATTATAAACCGATTTGTTTTCTGAAAACCCTATTTTCAATGCGTTCATTACCATTGAACGTAAAATCCTAGGAATTCACCTGGAATTCAGTAGGTCACCTGAACTAAATCGGGTGTCAACCGTAAGAACGGTGGTTGCATAACATGGTCAAAGACAGGACCTTGTGCCAGACCGAAAAATTATAAGGGTGAGCTTTACTATTGCTCCTACCAAGGATAGTAATTGCGTCCGACACGTTATAGACCATAATCAAAAGCATGTCACGGGACATTGCCTTAACAGTTGCTTGTTCAACGCTTTCCTTTACAACCGGACGGTAGTTTGCCGAAAGGTAATATACGGAACAAGTAAACTGGACGTGTTGCTTTCCAAATACAAGGTTAGCAAGTGGGTGACACAAAACCGCAAGTTTTGAGCTAAAATTTTCAAATCTGAAACCCACCAAACCCAAAAAAATATTTTGCAAACACCGGTAAAGGGTTATTCCGGAAAACTTATCTAGGGTAAAAACTAGATTTAATTTTCAAAAGATCAAATGTTTTCATAAAGATCCAATTTCCTTAATGGATCTAAATTTTTATAGTCATGTGGGACTGTAAACCATATCGTTACTACCATTGTTTATACCGCCGTATAGAAATCACTGATGTACAAAGTGTGAAGAATAAAGAAGTGATTCTAGTATTTCAAGACGATATTGCTTGAGGACAAGCAACGCTCAAGTGTGGGAATATTTGATAATGCTAAAAACGAACATATATTTCATAGCATTATTCCTCAAGAAAGACAAGCTTTTAGTTGCAATTGTTCTATTTACAAGAGATATTCGTTTAAATAATAAAAGGTGAAGACAAAAGACAGATTTGACGAATTGAAGACGCAAACGACCAAAAAGCTCAAAAGTACAAAAGACAATCAAAAAGGTTCCAATTATTGATAAGAAACGTCTCGAAATCACAAGAGTACAAGATTCAAAACGCAAAGTACAAGATATTAAATTGTACGCGAGGACGTTCGAAAATCCGGAACCGGGACTAGAGTCAACTCTTAACGCTCGACGCAACGGACTAAAAATTACAAGTTAACTATGTATATAAATATAATATAATATATAATTAATTATATTAATTATATATATATTATATATATATAATAAAAACCGTCGGCAGCGAGAAACTCCAAGGGTGTGAGCTGTAAATACCTCTCCGCGACTCGCGGAGTTTTAAGGGCATTTTGCCGCGAGTCGCGGAGCCCCAAAAATCAAGTCTGGCTATAAAGCCAACCGAATTCTGATCAAATTTAAACATCTTTTTCTCTTCCTCTTCATACGTAAATATATTTATATTTATAATTTATATTTTAATTTTAATTATAATTCTAATAATAAGGGTATGTTAGCGAATGTTGTAAGGGTGTAAGTCGAAATTCTGTCCGTGTAACGCTACGCTATTTTTAATCATTGTAAGTTATGTTCAACCTTTTTACATTAATGTCTCGTAGCTAAGTTATTATTATGCTTATTTAAAACGAAGTAATCATGATGTTGGGCTAATTACTAAAATTGGGTAATTGGGCTTTGTACCATAATTGGGGTTTGGACAAAAGAACGACACTTGTGGAAATTAGACTATGGGCTAATAATGGGCTTTATATTTGTTTAACTAAATGAAAGTTTGTTAATGTTAATATAAAGATTTACAATTGGGCGTCCCTATAAATTACCATATAAACTCGATCGGACACGATGGGCGGGGTATTTATATGTACGAATAATCGTTCATTTAACCGGACACGGGAATGGATTAATAGCCACTAGAATAATTAAAACAGGGGTGAAATTACATTCAAGGGTAATTGGTGTAATTGTTAACAAAGTAGTAAAACCTTGGTTTACACGCAGTCGATAACCTGGTGTATTCATTAAACAAAGTATTAAAACCTTGTTACAATTCGAATCCCCAATTAGTTGGAATATTTATCTTCGGGTATAATAATAATTTGACAAGGACACTTGCAATTTATATTTATGACTGATGGACTGTTATGGACAAAAACCAGACGGACATATTGAATAATCCAGGACAAAGGACAATTAACCCATGGGCATAAAACTAAAATCAACACGTCAAACATCATGATTACGGAAGTTTAAATAAGCATAATTCTTTT
This sequence comes from Rutidosis leptorrhynchoides, assembly GCF_046630445.1. Classification (NCBI taxonomy): domain Eukaryota; kingdom Viridiplantae; phylum Streptophyta; class Magnoliopsida; order Asterales; family Asteraceae; genus Rutidosis; species Rutidosis leptorrhynchoides. The sequence goes on from NC_092333.1 coordinate 347,708,795, forward strand.
ATTTCATATTTAATTTCCTTTATTTTATATTTAATTGCACTTCTAATTATCGCACTTTTATTTATTGTTATTTTATTTAATCACACTTTTAATTATCGTACTTTTAATTATCGCAATTTAATTTTATCGCATTTTTATTCGCAATTTCATTATCGTTATTTACTTTACGCTTTAATTTAAGTCTTGTATTTATTTAATATTTTACATTAGGTTTTAACTGCGACTAAAGTTTTAAAATCGACAAACCGGTCATTAAACGGTAAAAACCCCCCTTTATAATAATAATATTACCTATATATATATATTTGTATTTTTATAAAAGTAAACTAATATAGCGTTGAGCTTTGTTTAAAGATTTCCCTGTGGAACGAACCGGACTTACTAAAAACTACACTACTGTACGATTAGGTACACTGCCTATAAGTGTTGTAGCAAGGTTTAAGTATATCCATTCTATAAATAAATAAATATCTTGTGTAAAATTGTATCGTATTTAATAGTTTTTCCTAGTAAAATATAAGCTATTTTATATACACCTCGTTCGACATCATAAGCATTTTTGTTAAGTAGAAGTATTTTGATAAGTGTCTTGAAGTCTTTCAAAAGTGAATGAATACATATTAAAACACTACATGTATATACATTTTAACTGAGTCGTTAAGTCATCATTAGTCGTTACATGTAAGTGTTGTTTTGAGACCTTTAGGTTAACGATCTTGTTAAATGTTGTTAACCCAAAGTTTATAATATCAAATGAGATTTTAAATTATTATATTATCATGATATTATGATATATTAATTATATCTTAATATGATATATACATTTAAATTTCGTTACAACGATAATCGTTACATATATGTCTCGTTTCGAAATCCTTAAGTTAGTAGTCTTGTTTTTACTTATGTAGTTCATTGTTAATACACTTAATGATATATTTAATTATCATATTATCATGTTATATATAATATAACAATGTATTAATATGCTTCATATATATTTAGTAAGACGTGGTTATAACGATAATCGTTATATCTATCGTTTCGAGTTTCATACGTCAATAGTCTCCTTTTTAAGTATATAACTTATTGTTACTATTTTTAATGAGATACTTGATGATCATTATATCATGTTAAACATATATATTTATTCATTTATGTATCATCATGTCATATACAACTTATATCGTTGGTGAATCATTGGTCAAACTGGGTAATCAGACGTTTACAAAATTTCCGTTTCAATTAACCAAGTCTTAACAAGTTTGATTGCTTAACATGTTGGAAACATTTAATCATGTAAATATAGTTTTCATTAAACATATAATCATAGAAAGGTTCGGAAAAGTTCGAGTCACTACATTTGACAAATCAAATCGTGCTATTACGTTTCTTTTTATTTAGAACATTAATAATGTTCATTATGAAACTTATACCTGCGAATTCTGGACCATTACAAGAATGCCAAATCGCTAGAAGAAGAAACGAAGGGACAAAATTCTAAAATAGAAATTGGAGTATAAATCGCAGCAAATAGGAGGGAGTATTAACTGTGGATGACAATAATTATAGGAAACAGAAAGGGGGACATTGAAATATAAAGAGAGATATAAAGCCCGATAACAACGCATAATTTACAAACCGTGTATATCAATGTTTATCGCAACATAAAGACACAGGAGAATTAAAATCACTATAATCCCAAGAGCAAAGTAGAAGTAAGCAGATTCCTCGGGTGAAAGTTGGAAAAGGAGAATGATTGTTACGATAGTAAGGATAAGGACAAGGATTAGAACTGGATTAAGCATTTCCACAATCTTTTGGATGTATGAACTAAGGAAGAGAGTATGGGAATGGTGAGAATAATGGAACGGAAGAAGTTCATTTATAGTGGAATTATCAGACAGAGTAATCGAAGCAGATCACCGCATTTAATTAGAAAGATCTTAATTTCCTTATTCACCGAAGAATCAAATCTTTTAGATTTCAAAGATTTTCTGTAAATCCCTTGAATTCCGGAATTCAACCGAGGCAAAGTCAAAAGTTAAAACGAAACTTCATTTATTCATTTCACTCTTTTGTGATAGCTTCATTCGTGCTTTTCGAATAATCGAATTATTTTATCTGTATTATTCAATGATGATAAAACTCAATTTATCAACTCATATTCGTCATGAATTTTTTTTTTATTGTTAGCCATGACCATCCCACTCAAATTTCGGGATGAAATTTCTTTAACGGGTAGGTACTGTGATGACCCGGGAATTTCTAACCAAATTTAAACTTAATCTTTATATGTTTCTGACACGATAAGCAATGTCTGTAATGTTAAGTCTAAAAAATTTTGGAATTTACTTTTATATAAACAATTACCCTTTAACTATTCTCGACGATTCACGAACAATTGTGTGCAAATATATATATATATATATATATACATGACCTTTATACATAATTGATATTGTATGTATATTGTAATATATAAAATATATAAATATTAAATATTCAAATATGTTATTATATTATATATATTATATATAATGTTAATATATTAAATTAAGAATTAAAATATAGTTGTCTTATTAACACTAATATTATTATCACTATTATGCTATTATTAATATTAGTATTATTAATATTATTATAAGTGTTATAATTATAAATATTAAAATTCTAACAATTTTAAAAAGTTAGGATGATGAAAATAAAGATTTTAGAATGAATAAAAACTATAAGTAACAATTAACTGAAGTACCAACTATTAGTAAATTTATCATATTTTTTTATTATTATTATTATTAAAATCATTATTAATATTATTATCATTATTCTTATTATTTATTAGAAATATTAATAGAATTATAATTATTAGTATATTTATATCTATTATTAAAATTAAAGGAATTATGCAAATTGAAATTTGTTTCCATCACTTTCAAAATTTGGTTTCTGTTTATTAAAGATAAGTGCATAAATTCTTTCATTACAAGACAATCAATTAAAATACAAATTCAGTTACATGGGGATTTGGATTTCAACTGTTAATCTTTCTCTTGCCTGATTGATTTCCCAAATCTACATTCCTATAAAACAATGGACTAAACATTAAATTCCTCACTCTTCATTATTAATTACCAACTACATATTTAACCATCTTCATACATATACACATATGAGTGCTGAGATAAAACTAATTAACACTCCACACCTTCAACCATCAAACCCTTCAACTAAATTGTCATAGAATCATCACCACCACTAATCATCACTTATTTTTGATTATTCAGCCCAAATGAGACCATCATGTTACTACTACTTGTTCTCTGTTGTTGCAGCTATAACTATCACGAACCATCTCTGAAACTTTCTGTTACTCGAAAACTGCTGCTGTGGCAGTTCTTGTGTCCAAACAGCAGCTTTGGCTGCATTGTTTTCTGTCTCATGGTCACAACCTCCACATACTCTACGGACAACTAACACCATGTAAAACACACTAAAACAGCTCCATTTTTTTTTACTGTCACTACTGCACGCTAACTGCAGTTTCTGTCAGCTTCTCTATGCTCGAAAAGTGCAGCCAAAAGCGAACCTTTGGCTACTATTTTGTATTGTTTCAGCTATGGTTTCTCTTACAACAACGACAAAACATCTATCAATATTCCATATACTGAGCTTATCTTTTTTTTTTTTCACAGATCAAAACAACAAATATAATTGCAGTAAGTACTTCCTTCATACTCACTCATATTCATAAAATATTCGAATTCGAAATCAATCAATTCATGTTTGATTACCACAATCTGAATTCGAATATGATCTCTATATATGAATCCTACACTCCGTACTCAATTTTTTTTTTTAGAATTAACAACAACTAAAATTACAACTATGTAGCAGAAGCATTAAATATATATATATATATATATATATATATATATATATATATATATATATATATATATATATATATATATATATATATATATATATATATATATATATATATATATATATATATATATATATATATATATTCGAAAAACACCATGATTGAACTTAAATGGTGAAATTTTGATTGAGCACGATTTAGATCACAATCCCTTTTCAAAATAGGTTCCAGATGAAAACACTCGTGGATTATTTTCATAACTAAAAACATCGAATCCCATTCAAATTTGAATCATGAAATTTTGGTTGACTTTTTATCACAAAATTTGATTGACAAATTGGAGTTGAATATATCAAATTAGAACCTGTTAAATTCCAGAATGAATTATAAAACTTATTCTAAGAGATCTGAAAGTTTACCTTTCGTTAAAACATTTCAAATCAATCCAAGGCTAAAACTTCGATTGATAAGCTCAAATGAAGAACCCGATTGAATCGAAGAAGGATCTGTTGAGGTTAATCAGATGTATTGATGTACGAGCATTAGAATCTGATTATACCTCATGATTCTAAACCCAATTTATATGAATCAAATTCGTTGAAGGTTTTTATGAATTTGAACTCCTGCTGAAAATCGATTGCCATAGTTTGAATATGGATTTTTATTTATGACGATTATGATTTGATAAAGGATGATGATTAATAAGGAAGATGGATGGTGATGAGATGATGATGGAAGATGATCGATGAAGAGCAGAGAAGAAATCGAAACCCTGGATTTATTGAACTGTCGTATACTCTGCTCGATACCCTATTATTCACAACATAAACCTAACACAAAGAAACCCGTATATTACTGGATTAATTGATGGGCTATTTTATGGATCCATTTATCAACACAAATGGGCCATATTCTTGGACTCCTTAAACATTAATGGACTTATTTAATATTCAAGGTATTATTACTAATATTATTATTGTTATTATTATTATTATTATTATTATTATTATCATTATTATTATTTTTATTGTTATAAATATTAGTATTATTATTAGTAGTATTATTATCATTATTATTAAACTTACCTTTTTATTTAGAAACTACTATCATTATTAAAAGTATCACTCCCATTAAAATTATTATTTTGTTATCATAAAAAAAAAAAACTATCATTTTCTTATTTAAAATTTTCATTATTAAGAAGTAACATTATTATTATTATTATTATTATTATTATTATTATTATTATTATTATTATTATTATTATTATTATTATTATTATTATTATTATTATTATTATTATTATTACTATTATTACTATCATTATCAATATGATCCTTAACTTAGTGTTATTTTTAATTTTTTTTGCAAACAGAAAATATATATTAAAAAAAAAATATATATTTATGTATACTAATATTACATAATATTGTGTTTTAACCAATATAATATTATTTATATTGACATAACATAAATTAAATCATATATCAAATAAGCATTTTAATATATTATATGTATTAATAAAATTATATATAAATATAAATCTTAATACATAACTATATATATATATATATATATATATATATATATATATATATATATATATATATATATATATATAAGTTGTTCGATTACCATTATATGTGTTAACATATATATAAATGATATAGGTTCGTGAATCCGAGGCCAATCCTGCATTGTTTAATGTCGTAACATGTATTTTTACTACAAAATACAGTATGGTGAGTTTCATTATTCCCTTTTTATATACATTTTGGGCTGAGAATACATGCAAATGTTTTATTAACTGTTTTATAATATTTATATGCGTGAGTTTCATTAATCCCTTTTTAAATGCTTTTGCAATATATATTTTTGGGACTGAGAATACATGCGCTGCTTTTATAAATGCTTTACGAAATAGACACAAGTGATCGAAACTACATTCTATGGTTGGATTATTAAATCGAATATGCCCCTTTTTAGTCTGGTAATCTAAGAATTAGGGAACAGACACCCTAATTGACGCGAATCCTAAAGATAGATCTATTGGGCCCAACAAGCCCCATCCAAAGTACCGGATGCTTTAGTACTTCGAAATTTATATCATGTCTGAAGGAGGATCCCGGAATGATGGGGATATTCTTATATGCATCTTGTTAATGTCGGTTACCAGGTGTTCAATCCATATGAATGATATTTTTGTCTCTATGCATGAGATGTATGTTTATGAGACTTGGAAATATGAAATCTTGTGGTCTATTAAAAATATGAAATGATTATTTATGCTAAACTAATGAACTCACCAACCTTTTGGTTGACACTTGAAAGCATGTTTATTCTCAGGTACGAAAGAAATCTTCCGATGTGCATTTGATCATTTTAAAGATATTACTTGGAGTCATTCATGACATATTTCAAAAGACGTTGCATTCGAGTCGTTGAGTTTATCAAGATCATTATTAAGTCAATTATAGTTGGATATATTATGAAATGGTATGCATGTCTGTCAACTTTAGATGTAATGAAAGATTGTCTTTTCAAAACGAATGCAATGTTTGTAAAATGTATCATATAGAGGTCAAGTACCTCGCGATGTAATCAGCTGTTGTGAATCGTTTATAATCGATATGGACTTCGTCCGGATGAATTAGGACGGTTCCTTTCAGTGATGACCCATCCAAATCCATTTGGATGAATACATCATTCATCGATTTCACAGTGAGGTACTGACCTCTACATGATACGTTTTGTAAACATTGCATTCTTTTGAAAAGGCACACCATAAATGAATATCAAATTCCAAGGTTTTTGACGTCTGATGATTTCTACATATAGACAATCACCGTAAATAATAGTTTACAATACTTGTGATGCCCTGTACAAAACCATCGTGTATGAATCATCAACAACAGGATCATTACAAGGTTAAGTACTATATGCTGTAATAAAAGAAGTTGCATTCACGATAGAAAGATGACGTCATAATCGGCATCAAATGTTTTACACCAACAGTATGCTTCTACGAATAGCAAGCATGAATAAATGTATGTGACCCTTAGGTCATTACAAAACATAGTTTCAAATGTATTAAAGTTTGAATACAAGATAAATAGTTCATGCGGTGATGATACTAGAGCAGCGGGTGTCTACGGCAAGACTAGCACGACAGCGGAAGCAAATAACCTTAAGCACCTGAGAAAAACATGCTTAAAAACGTCAACACAAAGGTTGGTGAGCTATAGTTTAAGTATAATAGTAATGTAAGGTAGGCCACGAGATTTTAGTACTACAAAGAGCGTTTCAAAACAGTATGATAAAGTATATGTTAACTGTGGGCACTTGGTAACTAACTTAACGTTTATACCCCCTGAAAGTATACTTGGCAAGTGCGTATGTTTACGAAGTATTAAATACTCGTTAAATGCTAGCGCTACTAGCCCAAGTGGGGATGTCAAACCCTATGGATCCATATCTAAGATTCGCGTTCACCGGTTCAAAAACCAATGACTAAATGTTACCGAGCTAAAGGGAATATTTCTGATGTTATATAACCCACACATATATAAAGTTTAAGTACTCGTACCTAGTATGTAAAACATAAAAATCCGCATGTATTCTCAGTTCCCAAAATAAGTTAAAGTAAAAAGGGAATGCTATAACTCACAATGATAAAGCAGCGGTAAAGTATGACTCGGAAAGTAAGCAAGTAATGAAGGTTGTCCAAACGGGTCCTCAACCTAAGTCAAATAGTACTAAGTCAGTAAATCATCCGAATAGGTTTAAATGTATGTAAATAAGGTCTTAAAGGTCATCATCATTCATCATCAAACAAAAGGTGTAAAGTAAGTTTTGTTCATGAAAAGAGTTTAAAACAAAGGCAGAGTTCGGTCAGTCACCACGGCCTCTATACTTACTGAAATAAGGTGAGACCAGTGGCCATGGCTCCGTATATGAGTCCTTTAGTTGTGGTAAAAATTACAGAAGCAAACTCGTCTTCATTTGACCGTGGCGACGGTCTAAGTGCGAATAGGTCAGAATTTTCAGCACAACGTTAAATGGACATAGTGACGATCGGAGGGCCATAAATCCTAAACCGTAACTCGGATTAAGACGAGTCCTATATGAAAAGTTATCTAATCGAACAGAGATATCTGAAAATCATAATTACAGTAGCCCAGGTCATACGGGTTAGACACAGAAACAGTAGAATAGTAGGGTCAGTAGGTTCCGGTGGTTCTTGGTGCTCGATGCTTATCATGGTTCTCATCCTTGATGCATATAGCTTCAAGTGTACAACTCGTTGATGTGTTTGCATCATTTTCACCAAGGTTTAACCATCATAACCCAAGTGTAAGTCTAAGACATGAAGCACAACTCACTTACGTGTTGCAAGTGTTTTGATGAACCAAAGTTACATCAAAGTCTTAGATCTAACACATACATGAACTTTAAAACTAATAATAAGTTACAAACTTGAAAGTGAACTTATGAAATCAAGATCTTAAGTTGTAGAACATAGTTCTTAGTTAGATCTTGAAGATCCTAGACCCAAAAGTCTAGATCTAACATAAGTGTACAAAGTTATAGTTAAAGAAAGCTTACTTACATGTTCTTGAACTTTCAAAGTTAACTTTTAGTTCAAGATTAATGAGATCAAAGTTAACTAGTAATATTTGACCAATAACAACCAACAAATATGAAATTAAAGTGCATAATGTAAAGAATAAACTAAGTAAACAAGTAGTTAGTTCAAGGTTGTTCATACTTTAAAGATTCAAGCCTAAGTCTTGATTTTTAGAAAGTAAACTTTAAAGTTTACTTCATGACCTTCAAGTATGATTTACAACCATGAACTTACAATCTTTTGAAACAACATATGTAGAACATAAACTAGTAAGTTTAGTTCTTGTGTGTTCTTGAAATTACAAGATAAAATGAAGAATCAAACTAGAAAATTTGGTTCTTAGTAAATAGTAAAGAATAACAACAACAAAGTAAGTACTTAACAACAACATGAAACAAGTAACAACACAACAAAGAATGATGATGATTTGTGTGTGTGTAATTCGGTTTTAAGACAAGAAAGGAAGAAGAAAAACTTGAACAAGTTACTTACAAGTTGAGAGAAAAAAGAGAGAAAATGTTATGCAAGTAAAAGTGTGTTTGTGAGAAATGAGGATGCAAGTAAGAAGTAATACAAAAAAAGAATTTGAACTCCCTCTCACCCATTGGAGGCCGACAGTTTGGGTTCAAAAAAGGGGGGAAGGAGTTGTTTTCTAGTCCATGCATGGTAAAGGTTCATAAAGTTGGTTAATAAGGGTACATGCATGGGGATTATGGTGTAACTAAGTAGTAGCAAGATTCCATAAGCATTAAGCTACTAGTTCCAATCTAAAGTGATACTTCCATGAAAGACATGGGCTAAATTAATCCATTAAAGATGTAGGGTGGGCTCTATAAGCCCATGTACAAATATAAAGCCCAAGTTCCAAGTTTGTAGCAATTAAACAAATAAAGCCCATGTAATTAACTAATAACCATAGTTAATCAAAATAATTAATAAAACTTAATCATGAATGTAAATAATATTCTAAAAATATTATCCGTGAAAGTTTCGTGTGTCACAAAGACGTTTCGGGCAATTAAAGTCAAGTACGGTTAATCATGGCAAAAAGTAAATGTAATAACATACATTCGTTTTATCACAAGTATTAATAATAATAATTATTAATAAATAAACGTTGGAAAATCCAGGGTCGTTACATTACCCACCTGTTAAAGAAAATTTCGTCCCAAAATTTTAAGCTGAGGTAGATGGAGGAGTCGGGAAAAGGTGAGGATACTTCCGCATCATTTGATCCTCTCGCTCCCAAGTAAACTCAGGTCCTCGTTTGGCATTCCATCGTACTCGTACAATCGGAATCTTGTTGCGTTTCAAAGTTTTGACCTCACGGTCCATAATTTCAACAGGCTCTTCCACGAAGTGGAGTTTGTCATCAATCGTAAGTTCCTCAAGTGGTATGATAAGTTCAGGTGTAGCAAGACACTTCTTCAAGTTTAACACGTGGAAGGTAGGATGAACTGAGCTCAACTGTGCTGGTAGATCCAAACGCTAAGCAACGGGTCCAACACATTCCAAAATTTCGAAAGGACCAATGTATCGCGGGTTTAACTTTCCGCGCTTTACAAAACGAATCACACCTTTCCAAGGTGAAAACTTAAACATTACACGATCACCAACATTGAATTCAAAGTCTTTACGTTTAAGATCAGCATAACTCTTTTGGCGATCACGGGCAGTCTTAAGTCTAGCTTGAATCTGAGCAATCTTCTCCGTCTTTTCGTGGACTATCTCGGGTTCGGTGATTTGCTTTTCGCCTACTTCGGCCCAACAAATAGGAGATCGGCACTTGCAGCCTTACAACGCTTCAAAAGGTGCAGCATTAATGCTCGAGTGATAACTGTTGTTGTAAGAAAATTCTGCGAGTGGCAAATGCCTTTCCCAGGCCTTTCCGAAATCGATAACACATGCACGCAACATGTCTTCCAAGGTCTGAATAGTTCATTCCCTTTTCCCGTCGGTCTGTGGGTGGTAAGCAGTACTCATATCGAGACGTGTTCCCATGGCTTCTTGCAAAGAACGCCAAAATCTAGAAGCAAAACGGGGATCACGATCTGAGATGATCGATAAAGGTACACCATGACGAGATACAACCTATTTGATGTATAATTGAGCAAGTCTCTCCATCGTATCCGTTTCCTTCATCGCTAGAAAGTGTGCAGATTTAGTAAGGCGGTCAACAATAACCCAGATGGTATCGTATCCGCCCACCGTCTTTGTTAGCTTGGTGATGAAATCCATCGTAATCCTTTCGCACTTCCATTGTGGGATTTCCGGCTGTTGAAGTAACCCAGAAGGTCTCTGATGCTCGACCTTAACTTTGGAGCAAGTTATACACTTACCAGCATAGGTTGCAACGTCTTTCTTAAGATTCGGCCACCAATACTTTTCCTTAAGATCGTGGTACATTTTGCCCGCTCCAGGATGAATCAAATATCTCGATTTGTGTGCTTCATCAAGTATAAGGTTCCATAGATCTCCATAAAGAGGTACCCAAATTCTTTCGGCATAACATCGGAGTCCAGTCTCCCTAACCTCGAATCGAGAGATAAGTATGTTCAAATGTTCATGAGTTATATTCTCTTTCTTGAGAGCCTCATCTTGGGCTACTCGGATCTGGCTGTTGAGGTTTGAATGGATGGTGATGTTCAGAGCCCTAACACGAAGAGGTGACGTCCTCTCCTTTCGGCTTAAAGCGTCAGCTACGACATTGGCCTTGCCAGGATGATAACGAAGTTCACAATCGTAGTCGTTGAGCGTCTTGATCCATCGACGCTGTCTCATATTCAATTGCTTCTGATCGAAGATGTGTTGGAGGCTTTTGTGGTCGGTGAAGATAATACTCTTAGTTCCATACAAATAGTGTCTCCATAACTTGAGCGCAAAGACAACGACTCCAAGTTCGAGGTCGTGGGTAGTGTAGTTCCGTTCGTGAATCTTCAATTGGCGGGAGGCATAGGCAATAACTTTTGATCATTGCATCAGTACACAACCAAAACCACTCTTTGATGCATCACAATAAACAACAAAGTCGTCACTGCCCTCAGGAAGTGATAGGATAGGTGCGGTGGTTAACTTCTTCTTCAAAGTTTGAAATGCTGATTCGTGTGCGGGTTCCCAAATGAACTTCTTGCCCTTGTGAGTCAGCGCGGTCAAAGGACGCGCAATCAGAGAAAATCCTTCAATGAACCTTCGGTAGCAACCGGCGAGACCTAGGAATTGGCGAATATGAGTCGGAGTAGTGGGGGTCTCCCACTTGCTGATAGCTTCAATCTTGGTGGGATCAACTTTGATACCCTGTTCGCTCACAACATGATCCAGAAATTGGACTTCTTTCAACCAAAATTCACACTTGGAGAATTTGGCGTAAAGTTGCTCTTGTCTCAAGAGTTCAAGTACTAATCGAAGATGTTGCTCATGCTCTTCTTTGCTCTTAGAGTAGATGAGGATATCATCTATGAAGACGATAACAAACTTATCCAAGTACGGCTTGCAGACACGATTCATGAGATCCATAAACACGGCTGGTGCATTTGTCAAACCGAATGGCATCACGAGAAACTCATAATGACCATAACGGGTTCTGAATGCAGTTTTCATCACGTCACTTTCCTTCACCCTCAACTGGTGATAACCGGATCGCAAATCTATCTTTGAGTAAACGCTCGATCCTTGTAGTTGATCAAAAAGATTGTCAATTCGTGGAAAAGGATACCGATTCTTGATAGTTAATTTGTTGAGTTCACGGTAGTCGATACACATACGGAAGGATCCATCCTTCTTCTTAACAAACAACACAGGTGCGCCCCAAGGTGAGAAACTTGGTTGGATAAATCCACGGTCTAACAGCTCTTGTAGTTGACTTTGTAATTCTTGCATCTCGGAAGGTGCGAGTCTATAAGGTGCGCGAGCTACAGGTGCAGCTCCTGGCACTAAATCAATTTGAAACTCTACTGCTCTCAGCGGCGGTAATCCAGGCAATTCTTCAGGGAAGACATCGGAAAATTCGTTCACAATTCTTCAGGCAATTCTACCGTTTTCACATGCGCTAGGACAGCAAAACGTCCCTTCTTCATGATCTTTTGCGCTTTTACGCAACTAATGAGGTTCAGCTTCGAGGTACATCTCTCTCCGTAGATGATCAGTGGCTCACCGTCTCCTTGTGGTATACGAAGAGCTTTATCTCCACAGATAATATCGGCCCTTATCTTGCTCAACCAATCCATACCGACGATCACGTCAAAACTTCCCAATTTGATGGGTATCAAATCAATTTCGAAATCTGCACCAGCTATGTTGATAATAGCTCCTCGACTAATATGGTTAACTTTCTCAAGTTTACCGTTGGCTACCTCGACAAGCATACTCTCTTTTAACGAGACTAATGACCAATTAATCTTATCGCAAAAATGTCTACATACATAACTTCTATCCGCACCAGTATCAAACAAGACAGAAGCTAAAAGATTGTTGATAGTGAATATACCTGTCACCAAGTCGGGATTTTCTCGGGCGTCCCTTGCATTAACGTTGAAAGCTCTACGACGGGGTGGTCCGCCGTCTTTTCTTTTGTTAGGGCACGCATTTCTGAAATGGCCCGTCTGCCCGCATTCGTAGCACTTTTTCGGCCCATTGGTATTCAGCTTCCCATTCAAAGTGGTGACCTTGCAGTCTTTCTCGATATGCACAGTCTGTTGGCACTTTTCACAAACAATATTACAATGTCCAGTATGGTGCTTGTAGCACTGCTTGCATTGAGGTAGGGTTCCCTTGTAGTTCGGGTTCGTGTTGGTGATCAGATTGGGGTTTCCACCGTTGTTGTTTCCCCTAAAACCCTCATGTCGTTTCGCCAGGTTTTGATCATAGTTTCTTCCCCTGTTGTTGTTGTTGTTGTTGTTGTTGTTGTTGTTGTTGTTGTTGTTGTTGTTGTTGTTGTTGTTGTTGTTGTTGTTGTTGTTGTTGTTGTTGTTGTTGTTGTTGTTGTTGTTGTTGTTGTTGTTGTTGTTGTTGTTGTTGTTGTTGTTGTTGTTGTTGTTGTTGTTGTTGTTGTGGTTGTCCCATTTGCGCTTCTCACTAGTACCCGCTTCAGACTTAGTTTTCTCCGGTTCATCGATGGTTATTTGATTCATTAAAGTATGCGCCATGCGCATCGCTTCGGGAACATTTGGTGGCTTGGACGAGGTGATGTTTCCCTTAATGCTCTTAGGGAGTCCCCAGAAGTACCTTTCCATTCGCTTGAATTCCGGAGTGACCATTGTCGGACACATCAAGGCTAATTCCAAAAATCTCCTGTTGTAACCATTAAGGTCGTTCCCAACGGCCTTTAACTGCATGAATTCCATTTCCATCTTTTGTATCTCGGTTCTCGGACAATACTCCTCAATCATGGCACACTTAAATTCTTCCCATGGTGTAGCATACTTCTCATCAATGCCTTGTGCCTGTGCCATTGTGTTCCACTACGTGAGCGCGCCGTCAGACAGCGTGCAAGAAGCAAATTTGGTTTTGCTGTCCTCCGAACAGTTGCTAACTCAGAATACTGATTCTAGCTTTTCGAACCATCTAGTGAGATCAACCGGTCCCTCAATGCCGCTGAAGTTATGTGGTTTACAGCTCTGGAATTCCTTGTTAGTACACCCATTACGAATGAGTTGAATAACCGGTGGTGGCGGCAGTGGCGGTGGAGCTTAGGGTTGCATTTCTGCAATGGCTGCGGCTACCCTTTCGGCAATCATCTCTTCGATTTAGGCGGTGGTAGGTGTTGATCGTCCGTTGGCCATGGTGTTCTAAACAAAATTTTTGACTCAAGTCAAAATCCAGCATTCAATATATAATAATACAGTATACAACAACCAACATGGAATCAACACATCACATGTTTATTAAGTAACGCATCTAGGTACAAATACCACAGAATCATCGTACAGTAATGTATATAGAACATCGTGCAAGAATTAAATAACGCAAAGTTCCATTCATTAAGAATAATAAGTTTCATACATCTGAATAAGTCCGTATAATACATAAGTGAAACATAAAACTACCACTAGATTACATAATGAAATCTAAATACAAAAGCCCTACGGTGGGGGTGGGTGAAGGATGTCCATAACATGGGCCATTTGGTCCTCTAGCTCAGCAACTCGAGCTCGGAGGATCTCCACCTCCCTTGTTAATTCCTCGACAGTGGGAGATGGTGGAGCAGGCAGTGCTGGCGGTGCAGGTGGTGCCAATGGAGCAGGTGGTGCCGGTGGTGCATACATTACATAACGGGGTGCAGATGTTCCGGCTCCAGAAATAGTCAGTACGTAAAGGGGTGCCTTACGCACTTGTGGGTCGGCAGGGTACGGCACAAGCCGCTTACGAGCAGTAACCCTACGACGCCGACCAAATGCATCAGTGAAAGCACGACCTCCATTCACCCCTGGAATGACGGTGCCATCAAAATGGTACCGCTTCTTCGGCGGGGTGGAGGGTGCCTGTATAGGTATATCAGCAGGGTCCTCATCATCACTGGAGTCATCTGAGGAGGTGTCGTCGGATGAAGCATCAGTGGATGACGGGTCGTCCGAATCATGTGGTGGCTGTACGGGTGGCTAAACTGGCCGTCCTTGAGAGGCCATCATCTCTATGTACCTAGCGGGTCCGATCGGAATGAGACGTCCATCAGGGGAGCATCAGTACCAATGGCGATATCGGTTACGGAAAGGACCTTCCCCGAACTCTGCGGGAATCACAATCTCACCGGAGCGGGGCTGTGATCCTGAGGGTCCGAGGGCAGACAGAGATGGAATCTTCGAAGGGTCCTGGGCTCCGCTAGAAGGGACCTGCTAGTCCCGGAAGATGAAGCGTCGGGGTCACTCGTGGGTAGCGGGATCGGTGTGTCGGCAGCAACAGCAGGTGGGGTGGCTGACGAGTCTGAACTGCCCAAAACGATAGCAGGTGGAATATCCGACATCTGAACAAGGAAAAATAAATTTTTCCATGTCAGTAAGTCATAAAGCAAGCACGTATTAGGCCAACAGTTTAAATCATGTATAACAATAAGTAGCATGGCAATAATAACGAACCGTACAGAAGTAGCATGCAATCGAAAGCAAGTAATATCATACAGTAGTGAAATCATGTAGTAGCATACGGCACGTAGCAGTAAAATTAAGCAGCAGCATGCAGTAAGTTCAGCAGAAACAAGTAAACTAGCAAGTTGTAGATTAGTCCTATTAGTGAATCCTACTCGGGTCGGTCTTAGACTCACTAATGCAACCTAATTCCCTACAACCAATACTCTGATACCAAATGTGATGCCCCGTACAAAACCATCGTGTACGAATCATCAACAACAGGATCATTACAAGGTTAAGTACTATATGCTGTAATAAAAGAAGTTGCATTCACGATAGAAAGATGACGTCATAATCGACATCAAATGATTTACACCAACAGTATGCTTCTACGAATAGCAAGCATGAATAAATGTATGTGACCCTTAGGTCGTTACAAAACATAGTTTCAAATGTATTAAAGTTTGAATGCAAGATAAATAGTTCATGCGGTGATGACACTAGAGCAGCGGGTGTCTACGGCAAGACTAGCACGACAGCGGAAGAAAATAACCTTAAGCACCTGAGAAAAACATGCTTAAAAACGTCAACACAAAGGTTGGTGAGCTATAGTTTAAGTATAACAGTAATGTAAGGTAGGCCACGAGATTTCAGTGCTACAAAGAGCGTTTCAAAACAGTATGATAAAGTATATGTTAACCGTGGGCACTTGGTAACTAACTTAACGTTTATACCCCCTGAAAGTACACTTGGCAAGTGCGTATGTTTACGAAGTATTAAACACTCGTTAAATGCTAGCGCTACTAGCCCGAGTGGGGATGTCAAACCCTATGGATCCATATCTAAGATTCGCATTCACCGGTTCAAAAACCAATGACTAAACGTTACCGAGCTAAAGGGAATGTTTCTGCCGTTATATAACCCACACATATATAAAGTTTAAGTACTCGTGCCTAGTATGTAAAACATAAAATCCACATGTATTCTCAGTTCCCAAAATAAGTTAAAGTAAAAAGGGAATGCTATAACTCACAATGATAGAGCAGCTGTAAAGTATGACTCGGAAAGTAAGCAAGTAATGAAGGTTGTCCAAACGGGTCCTCAACCTAAGTCAAATAGTACTAAGTTAGTAAATCGTCCGAATAGGTTTAAATGTATGTAAATAAGGTCTTAAAGGTCATCATCATTCATCATCAAACAAAATGTGTAAAGTAAGTTTTGTTCATGAAAAGAGTTTAAAACAAAGGCTGAGTTCGGTCAGTCACCACGGCCTCTATACCTACTGAAATAAGGTGAGACCAGTGGCCATGGTTCCGTATATGAGTCCTTTAGTTGTGGTAAAAATTACAGAAGCAAAATCTTCTTCATTTGACCGTGGCGACGGTCTAAGTGCGAGTAGGTCAGAATTTTCAGCACAACGTTAAATGGACATAGTAACGATCGGAGGGCCATAAATCCTAAACTGTAACTCGGATTAAGACAAGTTCTATATGAAAAGTTATCTACTCGAACAGAGATATCTGAAAATCATAATTACAGTAGCCCAGGTCATACAGGTCAGACACAGAAACAGTAGAACAGTAGGGTCAGTAGGTTCTGGTGGTTCTTGGTGCTCGATGCTTATCATGGTTCTCATCCTTGATGCATATAGCTTCAAGTGTACAACTCGTTGATGTGTTTGCATCATTTTCACCAAGGTTTGACCATCATAACCAAAGTGTAAGTCTAAGACATGAAGCACAACTCACTTAAGTGTTGCAAGTGTTTTGATGAACCAAAGTTACATCAAAGTCTTAGATCTAACACATACATGAACTTTAAAACTAATAATAAGTTACAAACTTGAAAGTGAACTTATGAAATCAAGATCTTAAGTTGTAGAACATAGTTCTTAGTTAGATCTTGAAGATCCTAGACCCAAAAGTCTAGATCTAACATAACTGTACAAAGTTATAGTTAAAGAAAGCTTACTTACATGTTCTTGAACTTTCAAAGTTAACTTTTAGTTCAAGATTAATGAGATCAAAGTTAACTAGTAACATTTGACCAATAACAACCAAAAAACATGAAATTAAAGTGCATAATGTAAAGAATAAACTAAGTAAACAAGTAGTTAGTTCAAGGCTGTTCATACTTTAAAGATTCAAGCCTAAGTCTTGATCTTTAGAAAGTAAACTTTAAAGTTTACTTCATGAACTTCAAGTATGATTTACAACCATGAACTTACAATCTTTTGAAATAACATATGTAGAACATAAACTAGTAAGTTTAGTTCTTGTGTGTTCTTGAAATTACAAGATAAAATGAAGAATCAAACTAGAAAATTTGGTTCTTAGTAACTAGTAAAGAATAACAACAACAAAGTAAGTACTTAACAATAACATGAAACAAGTAACAACACAACAAAGAATGATGATGATCTGTGTGTGTGTAATTCGGTTTTAAGATAAGAAAGGAAGAAGAAAAACTTGAACAAGTTACTTACAAGTTGAGAGAAAAAAGAGAGAAAATGTTATGCAAGTAAAAGTGTGTTTGTGAGAAATGAGGATGCAAGTAAGAAGTAATACAAAAAAAGAATTTGAACTCCCTCTCACCCATTGGAGGCCGACAGTTTGGGTTCAAAAAAGGGGGAAGGAGTTGTTCACTAGTTCATGCATGGTAAAGGTTTATAAAGTTGGTTAATAAGGGTACATGCATGGGATTATGGTGTAACTAAGTAGTAGCAAGATTCCATAAGCATTAAGCTACTAGTTGCAATCTAAAGTGATACTTCCATGAAAGACATGGGCTAAATTAATCCATTAAAGATGTAGGGTGGGCTCTATAAGCCCATGTACAAATATAAAGCCCAAGTTCCAAGTTTGTAGCAATTAAACAAATAAAGCCCATGTAATTAACTAATAACCATAGTTAATCAAAATGATTAATAAAACTTAATCATGAATGTAAATAATATTCTAAAAATATTATTCGTGAAAGTTTCGTGTGTCACAAAGACGTTTCGGGAAATTAAAGTCAAGTACGGTTAATCATGGCAACAAGTAAATGTAATAACATACATTCATTTTATCACAAGTATTAATAATAATAATTATTAATAAATAAACGTTGAAAATTCCAGGGTTGTTACAATACTACATCCGTTGAAAATGCAGTCAAAATAAGATACATGGTGATGATTTTGTGAATGCAATGTTTTCTTGAATAAAGCATGTATGACTCAATGCACATAGCTTGTATCACATAAAAGCAAACATCGAAAGACTTCTAGGAACCTGAGAATAAACATGCTTAAAAGTGTCAACACAAAGGTTGGTGAGTTCATAGTTTTAATGTTGCGCATAATCAATATATAAAGGTGGATCACAAGATTTCAGTTGTTTCATCTAGAAACGTTTATCAAAATATTCTACAAGATTGAGCACCCTGGTAACTAAGCTTTAACGTTATAATAAGTACCCCTGTTTTAACATACATGCAACTAACATGTACAATACACGCCAACCAACGTGTACTAAACTCAAATAGCATACGTCTGTTTTATAGTTCAGGCTAAGGTTTCTATACCTGGAACAGACGAGGATGTCAAGCCCTATGGATCCATATATAACTACTCGCGCCCACCAGTTCTTATAACTGGCACTTACTAGTTATCAAAGCTAATTGATTTTCGGTTCAAACTCGGTGTAGAATTTAGTATGTACTTGTATCTATTGCGTTTAAAATAAAGTGCATGTATTCTCAGCCTAAAAATATAGATTGCAAAAGCAATAAAAAAGGGAGCATATGAAACTCACCTTAGCAGCATATAAGGTCATTCACCGAAATGTCACCGAAACTCGGAATGCAAAATAACCGTAGATCTCAACCTAGAGAACATATGTTGGTTAATACATGTCTAACAAGCTAGGTCAGGTCATAGTGTATCACAATCCTAATGCTCGAGACCGACATGCAAAAGTTAACAAAAGTCATCTCAAAAGTCAACCTGACCCAATATGCTCTTTAAATCTATACATGTTTATTATATTAACATAGTATCAGTCTTGATAATTGAACGAATTTATAGTTTATTAAACTCAAAATATTATTTATTTCAGGAGCTATATTATATTTGAATTATCATCACAATCAAAAATATTTTATTATTTCACATAGCTTTCCAATACTTGTTAAATCAAATTATAGTGTTTATAAAGCTTTAAAACGTGATAAGACAATCAACTTTGACAATTGTTCAACAAAACGAGACGTGCCTTATATAGAAATTCATTTACTCGATTAGTAATATCTAAAAATCCAATTTATCAATCTCATAGACAAGTTGTTTAAATATTAATTTGTAGTTTCAAACACAAACTCAATTAACGTCAAGCATAATTCAGTTGACCATATCTTTTAATCCGTTCATCGAAATCACGCGATTTCTAAATGAAAAGTTATTAATTTTTCGCCTGCTTTCCAACGACATGTATATCATATACTTTATATCAGTAGTACATGTATTAAATTCGTGATTCATCATAAAACTATTTAACAATAAAATTAAAGCATACAAGCATGCATAAACATATATACTCGTGCACTAGACATGAATACACTATTAATATATAAAAGATAAGATATGAATGCTCACGTATCAATATTGTGATTCAATATTGCAGGAAAGTACGTAGACGCAACGAAAATGATAAACGCTAGGTTGACCTTTGACTCATGATCATAATCCCCAAGCAATATCCATAACCTCCATAGCTATAACCCACAATTTCCTTAGCTCTATCTCGCTCGAAAACCATTTTTGAAATCGTTTGGACATAACCTCGTCGTAGTATTTTATGTATAATACTAATAATAATAATACAAATACTACTAATAATAATAAGATTAATAATAATATTAATCTTAATAATAATAATAATAATAATAATAATATAAATAATAAATATAAATGGAGTAAAGATATAGATAAGTATGTGTGTGTGTGATTGAACTGAAATCGTCGAGCATTTATAGATCTTTTCTGGCCAGCCATCCCATGTGATCGCATGGGTCTGTAGGCTAATGTCCATGCAATCGCATGGCCTCCTATTACAGCTCATGATCTCTTGTTTTCTAGTTTGTCGACATAATAAAAAAATATATATAATATATATAATATATATAATTTATATTAATTATATATATATATATATATATATATATATATATATATATATATATATATATATATATATATATATATATATATATATTTATATATATTATATTCTCGTGTATAGTTAACTTGTAAATTCAGTTCTGATAATTTGTACGTGGACGCTCGACTTATGTCCCGGTTCCGGTTTCTCGAACGTTACTTTGTACGCTTAAGAAACTTGTACTTTACGTTTCGTGACGTGTACCTTTGTCAAAATATAGACTTACATTACCAATAACTATATTACCCGAAGTGTATCTTGTACGTTCGAGTGTTTTGGTCATTTGCGTCTATAAATTAACGTCTTAATATATAATAATATTATTTTGAATCAAAAAGTTTTATATCTAAGTTAATATTATATTTTATAACATTTGTAAAATATACATACATTTTCATTTTGAAATAGTGCTTTACTGTAGCAAAATGATTTTTACTGTAGCAAATAGTGGTTTTCGAAAACACTGTAGCTTTTCGGTACTGTAGCTTTTCGAAAATACTGTAGCAAATTAGTGTTTTATTTGTTCATCTTAAACGTTTTAGTTAACTTATCTAAATATCAACCGAATCAATAATCGAATGTTACTATCGTTTACTAAATAACTTGAAATTATAAATATGTATAGATCTTTATTTAATATACATAAATCAGTTTTTAAATACACATTGCAAGTTATTTATAATTAATTTTTTATAATTAATATTCCAACTTATTGTGTGTGTATATATATATATATATATAAATAGATGTTCGGGAATCGTCGGTTAATAGTCAAATGTTAACTGAATATATAACATTAGTTCAAAAATTTTGAGAATCAATATTACAGACTTTGCTTATCTTGTTGAAATCTTATAAAGATTATGTTTTAAATTTGGTCAGAAATTTCCAGGTCGTCACAGTAATAGAGGTGACAACGTTGATCCCTAGAATGAACGAAAGGAAATTTTAGGAATTGTCCACCCTAAAGAAATATATATGTCAGTGTATAACGATCCATTTGACCAAGAACCAGAAAAGAGACATATCCATTTACTAAAAGCTACACTTAAAAAAGAATTAAGTAGTGACGATCGGGTGGGTCTAAACTTTAAACCAATTGATATATTATACACCACTGGAGATGTAAATAACTGGCTCACTATTCTAATTTGTGGAACTTATTCTACCGACTTCACATGTCGTCAGCTAAGTGTGGGGAAGTCTAACCCCACTTAACATTAAATACGGGGTTCGGGTTAGTGCATAACTCGTTAATGAACATGCATGATAAGTTAGGGTAAAATACGCATTTTCATAGATTAGCAAACAGTAGCAGCCGTTTTTGAAGAAAAACATGTGCGATAAAACAACAAAAGGAATGAACAATGAGGCGCGTCATCTATCATTCGACGAGCTTTGTAATTACAAACTGGGTATTTTTAATCACTTTTCTACACTAATCACCCTCATAAATTTATAATTATAGTCTGATTTCATGTAAATGAGGGCATTGCATGATCTCAAGTGTGAGAAAGAGTTATAAATTCTCTCAGGTTTGCACTTGGTTTATTTGCCAAATTTTGTGAAAATTTAAAAAATTTTCAACTAAATGAATTCAAAATCATGTTTATACATATTTATGAACGATAAAAATTAGGTGTTAATACTGAAATTGTCGTTACCTCGGAAAGGACATAAATTGAGAAACAACCTAAAATACTTGAACTCATTTAAAATGGAAAAGAGGAGAATAAAAAGACAAAGAAAGAAATAAATAAAAGCCAAGTATGGGGAGAATGTACCAAGTTATTCAATTAAAAAAAAAACTATCTATCACATATTTCTGTAAAGTCATTGCAGGTGCTTTTATTTTGGACTAAATTAACTGTTTTACCCAGTATATTGTAATATAAATAGAAGAAAAGAGGGATCTACACGATGAATCAATTTCATCATTAAAAGGAAGTAAAGTCTTCCGAAAAAGACACGCGCTTCTTGATTTAGGTCAAGAAGTTATCGTCCAGACTAGCTGTAGGTTGATAAAAAATCTAGAAAAGTCATCTCTAAAATCAGCAGGAAATCCACGGACCTCAACATCAAACAGGGTCGCCAAGTGGTCAGACTTATCCTAACCATAAGAGGATCTGTCTCGTAAAATGGGGAGGGCGCCGTGCAAATTAGCTTGATAAGACTAATGAATCAGACCCCCAGAAAGGATAATCTCCTTAAAGATTAAAAATCAGCATTTTAGCCTGATATTACTCAATCCTTGAGATTGACCTTAAAGATTGAGAATTACAAACTCATGGAATTCGATGATATCTAAACTCGAGCTTGAACGAGAAAATATTTTGATCAAAACTAAAACTGGTTTGTTTTCTGAAAACCTATTTTCAATGCGTTCATTACCATTGAACGTAAAATCCTGAGAATTCATCAGAATTCATTAGGTCACCTGAATCAAACCGAGTGTCAACCGTAAGAACGGTGGTTGCATAGCATTGTTGAAGACAGGTTGTTGTGCCAGACAAAAAAATTATAGGGTGATCTTTACTATTTCTCCTACAAAGGATAGTAATTGCATCCGACACGATGTGGACCATAATCAAAAGCATGTCATTAGACATTGCCTTAAGAGTTGCTTGTTCATCGCTTTTCTTTACAACCGGACGGTCGTTTACCGAAAGGTAATATACGGGAAAAGTATACTGGACGTGTGCTTTCCTAATACAAGGTTAGCAAGTGGGTGACACACAATCGCAAGATTTGAGCTAAAATTTTAAAATTTGAAACCCACAAAACCCACAAAAACATTTTGCAAACATCAGTGAAGGGTTATTCCGGAAAACTTATCTAGGATAAAAGCTAGAATGAATTTTCAAAATATCAAATGTTTTTATAAAGATCCAATTTCCTTAAAGGATCTAAATTTTTATAAGTCATGTGGGACTGTAAACCACATTGTTACTATCATTGTTTATACCGTCGTATCAAAATCACTGATGTATAAAGTGTGAGAATAAAAAAGTGATTCGAGTGAAGTGTGATTTAATTTTAAGTTCTGTAATGCTTGAGGACAAGCAACATTCAAGTGTGGGGATATTTGATAGTGCTCCAAACGAACATATATTTAGTCGCAATATCCTTCCAATATTTAAAGTTTTTAGTTGTAATTGTTCTATTTTTAAGTTGTAATCGTTTATATTAAATAAGTGTGAAGACAAAAGGTGAAAACGAAGATTTGAAGACGCAAATGTCCAAAATGCTCAAACGTACAAGTTAAACTCCAAGTGGTTCAATTTATTGATGATTAACGTCTAAATATTGATAAGAGTACAAGTCGCGGAACGCAAAGTACAAGATATCTAAGCATACGAAAAGGCGTTCGAAAATCCGGAACCGAGACATGAACTAACTATTAACGTACGACTCAACGGAGCTAAAATTACAAGTTAACTATGCACAAGAATATAATATAATATATATATATAATTATATAGATTATATATATATATATATATATATATATATATATATATATATATATATATATATATATATTAAAAAATTCAGCAGCCCACGTTTAAAATTCAAGATGAGCTGGAAATAGGGACTCCGCGATCGCGGAGCCCACATGCCTAATACCATAGCGATTGCGGAGCTTCGAATCTCAGAAATGGCCTATAAATACTTCCAGCTTTCTTCCGAATCCATTACACTATCTATCATATTACTCTCCCTCTGTAATATATATAATATATATATATATATATATATATATATATATATATATATATATATATATATATATATATATATATATATATATTTTTATATTAGTTAGTTTGGGTAATGTAAAGGGTATTTTACGGGTTTGGAAGTCGAAGTTATGTCCGTGTAACACTACGTGATAATTAATCATTGTAAGTTAAGTTCTCCCTTTTCAATTATGTCTCGTAACTAAGTTATTATTATGCTTATTTGAGCCAAAGTAATCGTAATGTTGGACTAAATATTAAGACGGGGTTATTGGGCTTTGGACCATAATTGGGGTTTGGACAAAAGACCGACACTTGTGGAAATTGGACTATGGGCTATTAATGGACTTTATATTAACTAAATGATATCTCGTTAATTTAATATAGAGATTTATAATTTGACGTATTTATATATAACCGCATACGCTTGATCGGGTACGGTGAGCGGGATATTTATAAATACTAATAATTGTTCATTTGACCGGACACGGGGATGGATTAATAGTCAATGGACTCATTAAAACATGGGTGGATTACATACAAGGGTAATTGGTGTAATTGTTAACAAAGTATTAAAACCTTGGATTACACGCAGTCGATAACCTGGTGTAATTATTAACAAAGTATAAAAACCTTGTTACAGTTCGAATCCCTAATTAGTTGGAATATTTGACTTCAGAAATAAGGTTAATTTGTCGAGCATTTTATAATTACGATGAACTATTATGGGCAAAAACGAGATAGGTATCAAATAATCTAGGACAAAGGACAATTAACCCAGGGTAATAAATTAAAATCAAAACGTCAGACATCATGATTACGGAAGTTTAAATAAGCATAATTATTTTATTTCATATTTTATTATTCGCAATTTTATATATCGTCATTTAAATATCGTTATTTATTTTACGCACTTTAATTATCGTCATTTATCTTTACGCTTAAAATATAAAATCAAAAAACCGGTAATTAAACGGTAAATCCCCCTTTTATATATTATTGTATATAATTATATATATTTTGTACAAATATAGTTATATAAAAATATAGTGTAAAATAAGTCGTCTCCCTGTGAAACAAACCGGACTTACTAAAAATTATACTACTCTACGATTAGGTACACTGCCTATAGTGTTGTAGCAGAGTTTAGGTATATCCCATTTGTAAATAAATAAATTAAAACTTGTGTAAATTGCGTCATATTTCGTAATAAAAATAATAGTATATTTCGTACACCTCCGCTGCATCATCAACCTTGTAAAAGTGAATCCAATAGCGTAAGAAGTAAGGAAAATAGAGTTATAACGAAGAAAACAAAGGCAAAACAGTGAAAGATCGGAAACACATCCTAGAATACACATCACCGGATGAAATTGGACGGTAACCACCACATCGGTACCGAGACAGATACCCGTGAGGGATGTCGGGACCGGCACCTGGAGCTGGACCGGTACACAACCGAAGGCCCTCGGGACCGACACTCGTGAGGGATGTCAGGACCGAGGCTTGCAAATTTGGCCGACACCCAACATCTCAGGACCGATAGGGTCCCCTATCGGGACCGAGAGCTAGGCATGTGGAATCCATTAGGACCTAGGCCCATTTTAATGGTACTGGCCGGCACCTAAAAAAATAGCCTTTTTATTTGTGTTTTTGTACCGAGACTTCACAAAGTGTCGGATCCCGAGATTTCACTAAACACTTTATATTAATATTTTTAGTAGTTAGTTTCTAGATTAGAAAAATTCTCACTAGATTAGTGATACATATTTAGAGTTAGGGAAAAATTATTGTAAGGAACATGGTGCGTCGGAAGTTTTCAACCTTTTGTAATATTCAAAACTCGCAATTAATCTACGGTTAATTCCTTCCCTTTTATCTATCTTTATTTTATCATGTTCATTTTATTTATCATTATGTTTCGAATTATCATGGTTAGAGAGTAATTATCTTCTGTGTTTGTTATGAAATAGTTAGTTAAGTATTATAGGATAAATATAGAGCTGCAATATTGTGTTATGCTTTTCGACAAATATTATCTTCATAAATTAATCACTTTTAATCAAAGAATGTGGTTTTAACTTTATTATTGAGATGTCGAGAATCTCGATATAAATTAACTATCTATGTCAAACCTATGGTTGCATACAACACTATGTGAACTTTATGGGATCTTTAAATGCCATAGTTTCGGAGGCACACGGGTTGTAGTAAGTACCATTAGAGCATTATAGAGTCTGCATGAATAACCATCGTGAAAAATTGATAATAAGAATACGTTTTACTCATATGTTACTATAAATAAAACCCTGAGGAACAAGTATAGTACATTATACCATCGATCAATTTTATAAAACATGATCTTAACATTAGGATTAGGGATGTGCTTAAGTATTGTACCTCGGCCTAGTTTTAGAGTATCTTTGATCCGATATAATAAAGCAGATTTATAAACTTATATTGTAACCGAGTCTTTCCAAAACCTGTTTTATTACACATATTATCATTCGCAATATCTGTCTCCTATTCGTGTGAATTAAAGAGAAGTTGAATCAAAGTGATGGTTTATGGATAAGAAGTTGGTTCAAGGAAAAAATAGTCTAGGAGTCCAAAATTGTGCAAAAGAATCAAGACTTGAGCCTAAAGATTGGACCAAGTGAAGTTTAAATTGAAAATGAAGAATCAACAGCCTATTGCAGTGCACCAAAATCCTATCGCGACACATCTTAAAGCTATAAAATGTTATTTCAAATTCAGTAGCAAAAACCCAAGATTCAGTGCGGTGTACCTTAAGTCAATGGCAGCGCACCTTAAGCCTATTGCAGTGCACCTCCGCTGTGATAACATCAGATTATTAGGAAACTATAAAAGGAAAAATTTAGGTCTGAGTTGGAGGAGCTGAAATTAGGGGCACGATTTGGAACCCTAATTGGGTCCTTTTCATGATTCCCTCAAGATCCATGCCCAATTTATGTTCCTTGTTGAAGATTAATGAAGACAGATGCTAGATTTCCTTCATCCTTTCCATTTCTTGTTTCAATATTATTTTGATACTAGTTCTTCTCCATTTTAGTTGTATTGTTTAATACTTGATTTGTCTTTGATTTAGTTATTGTTTATGGAGTTATGCTAGCTTAGTTTCATTTGTGTTCATTTGACTGTAAAACATAATGCTTGGATTTGCCCTAATTAATGGATTTAATGTTTGAATGAGTATTGATTGTTGAGTTTTGACTATTAAAATATCTTAGTGATTTTATATGTGATTCAATTTATGCTTCAATACCCTTGGTGATCTAGACAAATAAATTTAGGATTTCAAGTGATTGTGTATTTGATTTAGGTTGGTTTTCAAAAAGGTGTTTAGTTAACATAGTGGTGTTAATCATTTCAAGTAATTGTTTTGATTAAAATTTTATGTGAGTTTAATTCAAGATCAAGTCTCAATGGTTTTACTCAAAACATAATTTTAATCATTTGAATTGAGTCTACGTGAGTTAATGAACTTTATGAAGATTGACGAATTAGAATGAAACTATATGTTTTGAACATTGATGTTTAACAAGTGTAAAGGGAAATCCATGTCAAAGAGTGAATCAATCAAGTGGACACGTTTTCTTTTATTTGATTTCTCTTTTAGTTTAATTATTAGTTTAAATTATAACTCTTTCAAAACCCCCCTTTTAGGATAATTATTAGTCTTTTGGAATCTAAAACAACCGCTCCATGTGGAACGAAATTGTTTGAATACGTGATAGTTGCTATAATGATCTAGTAATTGTTTCCCATATGTTTGTGTTAATTGGTTAAGTCATTTGATCATTGTTTTTATATTTAAGTTATCAAACACAAATCGTCGTTTTATATTGCTCATATTACACATATTATCATTCGCAATATCCGTCTCCTTTTCGTGTAAATTAAAGAGAAGTTGAATCAAAGTGATGGTTTATTGATAAGAATATGGTTCAAGGAAAAAATAGTCTAGGAATCTAAAATTGTGCAAAAGAATCAAGACTTGAGCCTAAAGATTGAACCAAGTGAAGTTTGAAATGAAAATGAAGAAGTAGTAGCCTATTACAGCGCACCAGAAGCCAATTATGGTGCACCTTAAAGCTATAAAATGGGATTTCAAAGTCAGTAGCCAAAACCCAAGATTCCGTGCGACACACCTTAAGTCAATAGTGGCGCACCTTAAGCCTATTACGGCGCTAGTGGCTTTTGCGGCGCACCTCCGCAATGACAGCATTAGATTTTTAGCCAACTATAACAAAAACGTTAGGTTTGAGTTGGAGGAGCTTGAATTAGGGGCAAAATTTGGAACCCCAATTGGGTCCTTTTCATGATTACCTCAAGATCCATGCCCAATTTATGTTTCTTGTTGAAGATTATTGAAGATAGATGCTAGATCTCCATCATCTTTTCCATTTCTTATTGTTTCAATCTTATTTTGGTACTAGTTCTTCTCCATTTTAGTTGTAATGTGTAATACTTGCTTTGTCTTTGATTTATTTCTTGTTTATGTAGATATGTTAGATTAGTTTCATTTGTGGTCATTTGATTGTAAAACTTAATGCTTGGATTTTCCCTAATTAATGGATTTAATATTTGAATGACTATTGATTGTTGAGTTTATTGAAGATCCATTGCTATGATTGTTTTAAGCTTTATTTTGATTACATAGGTTGTTAAACTATCTTAGTGATTTGATATGTGATTCAATTTATGCTTCAACACCTTTTGTGATCTAGACAACTAATTTGGAGGTTTCAAGTGATCTAGTTTAGTTTTCAAAAGGGTTTTTGGTTAACATAGTGGTGCTAATCATTTCAAGTAATTATTGTGATTAATAATTTTATGTGAGTTTAATTTAAGATCAAGTCCAAACAGTTTTACTCAAAACATAGTTAATCATTTGAAGTGAGTCTACGTGAGTTAACGAACTTTAATTTGATTGATGTTTTATGAAGATTGACGAATTGAAATGAAACTGTATGTTTTGAACATTGATGTTTAACAAGTGTAAAGGGCAATCCATGTCAAAAAGTGGATCAATCAAGTCGAGACGTTTTATTTTATTTGACTTCTCTTTTAGTTTAATTCACAACTCTTTCAAAACCCGCCTCTTAAGATAATTAACTAAAACATGTCAAAAAGTGAATCTAAAACAACCGCTCCATGTGGAAGGAACTTGTTTGAATACTTGATAGTTGCTATAAAAATCGGGTCATTGTTTCCCGAATATTCGTGTTAATTGGTTGAGTTATTTAATCATTGTTTTTATATTTAAGTTGTCAAACACAAATCATCACATCAACTTTTTGGGTTCTCTATCAGGGAGCGACTTTAGTTGGATTTTGAAATTTGCTAGTACTTGTTCGATCCTTTTGTAAGAACTTCATTCTTGCAAAAGTTACTTCTTGTTAATATTTGCTTTCATTCGGAGAAACGTTTGTTTGTTTGTTTGTGGTGTGATAAATCTAGATGGCCGGAGATGATTCTTTGTATGATTATTTGATGTCAAGAGCCATGAATGATGGTCAAAAATTGGGGGAGAACTCGAATTTCACGGGTATGAATGAAGATTATATGGTTATGAATGATGGTTACATGGGTATGAATGATAATGGCTTTATGGAATTTTGACAAGTTAATATTGAGCCGGGAGGTTATTGTGAGACTTATGAGGGGTACTATCCAAACGGGGTTTTATATAATAGTTACATGAATGATTTTGTCCCCATGGATCAACCTTATGATAATGGTCTTATTTATAATTTTGACCTTATGGGTCAACCAATGGACTATTGTTATGAGAGCGATAACTCTACATAAGAATCTTCTCAACATCAATTTCAAGATTAACAACAAGAGGAGATCGAACCCATTTACAAGAGTTATTCTCACGCTTCATGAGAACCCATTTTGACCTTATCGAGGCTCTCAAGCTAGAAAGACAAGATTTAAAGGATATGTTAGCTAGTCAACTATTTAGCTTTTGTGTTTCCTTATGAAATGATAGTTATAATTCTAAGGATAACAATATATAAAACTAGTATTTAATCATCTGATTATTATTACTTTGATAAATAAAAAACGAGAATTGCTATAATTTTTCTAATTTATTTTAAGATTTTACGTATATACAATGTAGCACTCAAAATATTTTTATTTTTAATAGCAATTAAATTTAAAGTATTAGAACTTATGAATAATTTATCTTTTACATTCTTTATAACGGTTGCACATTAAGTAGCAAATTTACTTAAGAGTATAAATTTGGTGTCTATATTCAAAAAATTTCTTGCTTATGCAAACCAATCATATATTTAGTATAGTGGCACATATCCTTCTATCAACTTACAAATACAAGTGTTCTAATGCTTGAGAAAAATTAGTAACTTGATAAGTCATTGTAGTCTATATTTAATTTTATGACAATAAAAAAGGTTGTATTTTATTTTATACGAGATACTCACATAGTTGCATACATGTGTATGATCAAGTTACCTATACACAATCAATTAAAGTACTACTATTTTTATATGTACAAGCGATATATTATCTGCCAAAGTTCCAAATGGACCTGATGAACTTGATAAGGCCCAACATAATGCTCCTAAAGGGCCCTCTCTTCAAGACGGGCCTCCTCCCATACCATTCTTCACATCGGACATACCCTATGTTCCTTACGTCCCTGATGATAATAAAAATGACACGTCCATTCCTAAGCCTACCAAAAATATTGATACCACTCAAGGCAATTTTGACGGGCAATTTGACGTTGATTGCCCTCCAGGTTTTTTACCAACTCCAAGATATGCGCACGAAATACACAATTGGCACCCGGCACACCGAGACAAAGATGGTAATAAAGAGTCCCTGGGGGTTAATAATAATAATACGGCTGATAATGGGGTTCCAAAAATTTCTGACGCTTCAGGTGACCATAGCAAACCTACCTCTATCAATGAATAAGCGTTATCTACTTGTAGCTCGGGATTGAAAGAATTCGGCTCGGATATTGGGCTTGAGTGGATCGGGCCTCCGGAAGGGAAGTAACTCTTATTCTCATTCGTTTTCCTTTTAAAAAATTATTTAAAATGAAGATAATTTCGTTAAATGTACGTGGGCTCGGGAAATTAGAAAAAGAAAAATTTAATTGGGTTAAAAGTCTAATTCGTTTTCATAATCCGGACATTTTTGCTATTCAAGAATCCAAAAGGAAACGTGTCACCGATTTTATGATTGAGTTGCTATGGGGTAATAAAGATTTTGAATACATCTTTAAACCTTCGGTGGGACAATCGGGTGGGTTAATTTTAATTTGGGATCCTTCTAGATTTTGTGTCTCTGGGGCAGTTGAAAAAGACTTCTTTTTGGGTATACGTGGGCGTTGGGTGGGCAAAACGGGAGTTTCTGTTATTCTAAACGTATATGGACCGCATAATGACCATTTGAAACATAATTTTTGGGAAAGTCTTGAAAATATTATGCAGGTGGATATTGATGATTGGGTTATTTGTGGTGATTTTAACGAAGTAAGGCGTAGATCAGAACGGCAAAATTGTGAATTCATTGAAAGTAGAGCTAAGATGTTCAACGATTTCATTAATAAGGCAAACCTCATTGAAATTCCATTAGGCGGGATAAAGTTTACTAGAATCAGCGATGACGGTTTGAAATACAGTAAACTTGATAGGTTCTTGGTCTCAGAAACATGTTATGCATCTTGGGAAGGTATATCCGATTGTACTCTAGATAGAGACTACTCAAACCATTGCCCTATTGTTATGAAAGATTCGAATAATGATTTTGGGCCGAAACCGACTAGAGTATTTAATAATTGGTTTGAGGACGGAAAAAGTATTGATTTGATAAAAGATACGTGGAATGTCACCATTCGTACTCCTAGGGTTGATTGTATATTTCGTGACAAGCTAAAGAATGTCAAAACAGTGCTGAAAGAAAAGTGTAATCCCAAATACAACGCTCTAAATGCCGAAATTGACTTACTCCACAAAGAAATCTCCGATTGGGAAAATATTATTGGTACTCGTGATCTTACGAACGCTGAAATCACCTCTTGGCTAGACTCGAAAAAAAGTGGTTCCAAAAAGATAAGGAGAAAGCCGATATTTTGAAACAAAAAGCTAGGATCAAATGGGTAATGGATGGGGATGAAAATAGTAAGTTCTTTCATTCGTGCATTAAAAGAAGACAAAACAAAAACAACTTAAGGGGTGTTAATTTGAATGGTTTATGGATCGAGAACCCGGATGAGATTAAATTGGCGGCCTTTACTTACTTCAAAAATCGTTTTACCGAAACCAACTCTCGTACCTTCAAAATTCGTGGCCCCTTAGATAACCGGCTTGGTGAGAACGAGGCGTCTGGCATTGAGACCCCGTTCACACTTTCCGAAATTCATGATGCTATACCAGATTGTGGGGGCGAAAAGGCCCCGGGTCCGGACGGGTTTAACATGAAATTTTTCTCAAAACATTGGGACGTTGTCAAAGATGACCTTCTCGTGGTTTTTACTCATTTTTGGGAGGTTGGCGAGATCTCTAAAGGATGCAACTCTTCTTTTGTCGCTCTAATTCCAAAAAACAATGATCCTCAAGGTGAAATGTCCCGTTCTTATTGATTAAAAACGTTCCATATTAATTGATTTCGTTGCGAGGTTTTGACCTCTATATGAGACGTTTTTCAAAGACTGCATTCATTTTAAAACAAACCATAACCTTTATTTCATCAATAAAGGTTTAAAAAGCTTTACGTAGATTATCAAATAATGATAATCTAAAATATCCTGTTTACACGCGACCATTACATAATGGTTTACAATAGAAATATGTTACAACGAAATAAGTTTCTTGAATGCAGTTTTTACACAATAGCATACAAGCATGGACTCCAAATCTCGTCCTTATTTAAGTATGTGACAGCGGAAGCTCTTAATAATCACCTGAGAATAAACATGCTTAAAACGTCAATAAAAATGTTGGTGAGTTATAGGTTTAACCTATATATTATCAAATCATAATAATAGACCACAAGATTTCATATTTCAATACACATCCCATACATAGAGATAAAAATCATTCATATGGTGAACACCTGGTAACCGACATTAACAAGATGCATATATAAGAATATCCCCATCATTCCGGGACACCCTTCGGATATGATATAAATTTCGAAGTACTAAAGCATCCGGTACTTTGGATAGGGTTTGTTAGGCCCAATAGATCTATCTTTAGGATTCGCGTCAATTAGGGTGTCTGTTCTCTAATTCTTAGATTACCAGACTTAATAAAAAGGGGCATATTTAATTTCGATAATTCAACCATAAAATGTAGTTTCACGTACTTGTGTCTATTTTGTAAATCATTTATAAAACCTGCATGTATTCTCATCCCAAAAATATTAGATTTTAAAAGTGGGACTATAACTCACTTTCACAGATTTTTTACTTCGTCGGGAAGTAAGACTTGGCCACTGGTCGATTCACGAACCTATAACAAATAAGTATATATATATATCAAAGTATGTTCAAAATATATTTACAACACTTTTAATACATTTTGATGTTTTAAGTTTATTAAGTCAGCTGTGTAACGACCCGACCAAAACCGTTATTGACGGCGCCGTTAACTTAGGTCCCGTTGCGTGGTCGTAGTCCCTATATGAGACTCGTTTGACCAAAATTATGTCGCATTCATTTGAAAGGTACAAGACTTGCAAGTTTAATTTACAAAACCGTTCGACAACAAGTCTAAGTTTACAAAGTCATAAAGTATAAATGAAATAACTTGCGACATAATTAGTTTAAAAACACAGTTGCTATAAATAGCGTAAGTATGTAAACAAAAGTTTGAATCCAAAAGTGCTATCCCTAGCGTATGCATGCAT
Source organism: Rutidosis leptorrhynchoides (assembly GCF_046630445.1). NCBI lineage: Eukaryota > Viridiplantae > Streptophyta > Magnoliopsida > Asterales > Asteraceae > Rutidosis > Rutidosis leptorrhynchoides. The sequence continues at coordinate 347,743,225 of NC_092333.1, forward strand.
GGTTGACTCCAATCAAGTAATCAAAGAGTGCGGAAGCATGTATCAAGTAGCCAAGTATGAACCTGAGAAAACATGTAGAAAACTGTCAACGAAAAACGTTGGTGAGATCATAAATGTATTTGTAAAAGTATATTTTGAACCACAATAGTTTGTATAGATGATTATCCAAATCGTATTTATTCCGAAGAATGTAGTTTGTATTGCGAGCACCCAATTACCAAAGCTTAACTGAATCTTCCCTCTGAATTTTGAATATAGTGTTAGAACATACACTATGCACGTTGAAATTATATTTCATCCACTAACGGTAGCGAACCGTCTGAATGAGGGTTCGTTAAACCCGTATGGCCACACAACATAATCACTCGCTTACACTTACACCCTGCAAGTGGAACTAATGATAATTGGATTGAGGACTTTCGTTCTAACTCGTCTGTATCTTTGTATTCGTATTTGTGTTCAAAGTATAAAAGTATGAAAAGTATATATACATGTGAAATGTATATAAGTATGTAATGTATATGTTTCTCAGCCCACGATTTAAAAGAATAAAAGTTGTTGAAAAGGGTGGGACTATGATCTCACCTCGAGTGCACGAGTAAAAAAAGTACTTCACAAAGTAACGTATGCATGATAGTTGCTTAGCCTTGACCTAAACAAATAAGTTGTATCAATTAACCGGTTACGACACAAGGTCGGGTGAAATGTGTTCAATTAGTCCTATGGCTCGTTACGACTCGATTAAGTATAGCATGTGAATCACGTTGTCAAGTTTCATACATGAAACAAGTATAAAAGCATGTTAGAATGATTGTATAAAAGTTTGGTTAAGTTTGTCTAAAAGTCAAACTTGGTCAAAGTCAACGAAAAAGTCAACACGTTCGGGTCGGGTCCCGAACTATTTTCTATGCTAGTTATTCATATATAAGCATGTTAAAACAAGTTGCATGTAAATTGGAGGTCTAGAACATGTCAAACATTTTTAGTAAAAAGGTCAAGGGAAACAGAATCTGGACGCGGCTTATGTCGCGCCGCGGCCAGGCCTGTCGCGCCGCGACAATGGCCGTGGCCTGGTCCCAGGCCTGTTTCACTTGTTCAAGGCTTGGTAAAATTTCAAACAAACGCAAAACTCAAACCGTAAACAATTAGAAAGCGTATCTTATACCGTTGGAAAGCTCTTTTGACAAGGAACACAACTAAACATGTTTCATCAAACAAAAACAACATTTTCCATAACCAATTTCTCGTCAAGTGATCATTTAAAAGTCCATTTTCAAAGTTTCAAGTTCATCAATTGCATTTTAAGTTTCGGGAATCCAATTCACACATATGATATGCCGTTTCGAAGGTAATGAAGCATACATTACTACTAAACACTAACAATTAACATTCCATGGCATTTAAGCATCCAAAAGTTCATGTCAAGAACTATCAAACCCTAGTCAAACATCACAAAATCAATATTCATGTTTTTGAAGTTTTCTTAATCAACCTACGCATCAAAACGAAGCTAGTGATACTAGTAACACAATTAAAACATGCACTTTAACAATCTAACAACATTAACTCATCCAAAATCAAGGATTAAGCACACCCATTTCAAGTTCATGCTAGTTACTCCAAAAACAACAAATCGAGCAAACCAAACATATATTCATGTTAGACTTGAGCCATAGACACTAACTAACACCATTTCAAATCAAAAACACGAATTTATAGAAATCTAGAGTTTTAGAAATGTTACCCAAACTTGATGAAATTGGTACCAAATCGAAGAGGATGAAGAGAGGATCACGAATATGTAATTTGTTTTGATGTTTGCTTCTCCAATCGGATTTAGATGATGAATTAGTGAAGTTGGGAGAAATGGAGTTCTTGAGCTAGAGAGAAAAAGGAGGTGGAGATGGATGGAAATGAATGGATGATAATGGTGGGTTGACTAGTTGACCTAGTCAACTAGTTTGCCCACTTGACAACTTTGGTCCCTCAAGTTTCAAAGCGGGTGCGGGAATTAACCAAACGAAATATTTTAAAAACGCTCGAGTAGACGAGTGGTGTTATAATTAAATAACGAGAATATTATAAACGTTAGTCAACGGAAATTGGGAATTCAAATAGCGAAAGATATTATTAAAAAAAAAAGACGGTGTTAAAAATAAATTTAACGGAAAAACGCGGGATGTTACATTATCCACACCTCAAAAGAAATTTCGTCCCGAAATTTAGTTGGAAGTAGTAGTTGTTGAATCTTACTCGAGATCTTGCGTTGTAAATTCTACGAATAAGTGAAGGTACGTCCTTGAGTATTTCCACGAATTTTGACGGTCGGGATCATATGTTGTTTTAAGGTTTGGCTTCCATGATTCATGGTTTCAACCGGTCCTCCTAGGAAGTGAGGTTTATCGTCGATAGTGAGTTCATCAAAGGAGATAACAAGTTCTCGTCTCGCAAAACACGTCTTTAAGTTGATACATAGAATGTAGGATGAACGGAATTTGTTTGAGTCGGAAGTTCGAAGCGGTAAGCAACGGGCACAACACACCCCAAAATTTCAAAAGGACTAAAAATATCTCGGATTTAGCTTTCTACGTTTCCGAAACGGACTACACCTTTTCAAGGTGAGACTTTTAACGTTACGTGATTTTCCACATGGAATTTGAAAAGTTTACGTCTAACAGTGGCATAGCTCCTTTGGCGACTACGGTCGTCTCGAGCCTTTCTGAGGTTAAAGAAGTTTCTTGGTTGTTCCATGAATTAGCTCGGGTTCGGTGGTTTGATTATCATCTACTTCGGTTCAACAATTTAAGAAAATGACATTCACGGCTATACGGGTCCTCGAAAAGTGTGACGTTAATACTCGAATGAAATTTTATGGTAGTAAGAGAATTTGACTAAAGGCAAGTACTTTTCTCAAGTAAATTTGAAGTCGATAACACGAACTCGTGTTATGGTTTCCAAAGTTTGAATCATATGTTTGCTCGGTCCGTCGGGTTTTGGAGGGTACGCGGTACTCATGTCTAAACGTGGTCCCGAGGCTTTTTGTAAGGCACTCCGAAATCTAGAAGTGAAGCGAGGATCTCGATCCGAAACGGGGTATATTTCCCTAAGGCATATTGAACAAGTTTGCTAGGAATTGAAAACGTTAGCTAGGACAAGTTTCTCAAGAAAATTCGCGTCGCGGAAGATTTATCGGTTTCCAAAAACGTTCGTCGAGACTATTCACCCTCGAGGCGAATACTAGTATAACGTGAAGAGTCTCTCTCCATTGAGAATTTAAAATAGAAGATTTCCTGAACCAGAATTACGAGTGTAAGGCGAGAGAAGTTTCCGCCTCGATGCGAGCATAACGAGTAAATTGTAGTTAGTCAATAAGACTGTGCGAGGACGAGATAGTATACACGTGTAACATACGGTTGAAGTCGAAAGGAATCGGTAATTCATTCGGAAGCATAAGTATAGTTCGACAAAAATCGAAGGTGTGTCCCCGGTATGGTTGTTATCAATATTCTCGGAGTTTTCAGATGTCCAAACATGAATAGATGAAGTCATGTACATGGCACATGGTGGTGTTTAGGTTGATCGAGTCTAACCACCATCACGTGTCACTAGAACTTTGGTATGTCTTACCGTAATATAACCACGTTGATCGAGTGTCGTTATATTACGCTAACTCATACCTCCATTCCCACATCACTCCATAACATCAAGTTCGTGTAACTGTGAAGATCTAAAATGAACAAAATGTAACGACGTCTCAAACGTGACTCGTATTAAATCGAAAGAATTTCTGCAACTCTAAGGAAGCGTTCCCCGAGGGAAGTGTATAAATGATTGTTCACGTCAATGCGGTTCGAGTCAGACAATAATGTATTTAGGTATGAAAAGAGTAACGAGTCATGATAACGAGTAGTACGCAACCGCAGTGATAAATAGTGATGACGATACTCATCTAGAGTAGTGGCGGTAACTTTACAACACTTGTGGATAGTAAGCTGAGACGGGGTGGATAACAACCAAGGAGTCAGAATTCCCGAACTAGAGTGACTAACGAAGTCGTGGTCATCCGTACGCGTATAAACCTTGAATTCGCGTGTATTACCAAAAAAGTGGCGGAATACGAGTTCGTATGATGAAGGTTGGGTACCATTAAAAAGTTTGCCTAAGAATGATTCAAGTATAATGCACAAGTAGTCAAGTAAGTGCTATCTATAGCAAATGTATGTCAGAATGCAAATGCTAACTATCCGGTTGTAGTCTAGACTCACTAATGCGTCCTAACGACTCTGTTAGACACACTAATGCACGTCCTAGTTCCCTACAACCAACGCTCTGATACCACTTGTAACGACCCGACCAAAACCGTTATTGACGGCGCCGTTAACTTAGGTCCCGTTGCGTGGTCGTAGTCCCTATATGAGACTCGTTTGACCAAAATTATGTCGCATTCATTTGAAAGGTACAAGACTTGCAAGTTTAATTTACAAAACCGTTCGACAACAAGTCTAAGTTTACAAAGTCATAAAGTATAAATGAAATAACTTGCGACATAATTAGTTTAAAAACACAGTTGCTATAAATAGCGTAAGTATGTAAACAAAAGTTTGAATCCAAAAGTGCTATCCCTAGCGTATGCATGCATGGTTGACTCCAATCAAGTAATCAAAGAGTGCGGAAGCATGTATCAAGTAGCCAAGTATGAACCTGAGAAAACATGTAGAAAACTGTCAACGAAAAACGTTGGTGAGATCATAAATGTATTTGTAAAAGTATATTTTGAACCACAATAGTTTGTATAGATGATTATCCAAATCGTATTTATTCCGAAGAATGTAGTTTGTGTTGCGAGCACCCAATTACCAAAGCTTAACTGAATCTTCCCTCTGAATTTTGAATATAGTGTTAGAACATACACTATGCACGTTGAAATTATATTTCATCCACTAACGGTAGCGAACCGTCTGAATGAGGGTTCGTTAAACCCGTATGGCCACACAACATAATCACTCGCTTACACTTACACCCTGCAAGTGGAACTAATGATAATTGGATTGAGGACTTTCGTTCTAACTCGTCTGTATCTTTGTATTCGTATTTGTGTTCAAAGTATAAAAGTATGAAAAGTATATATACATGTGAAATGTATATAAGTATGTAATGTATATGTTTCTCAGCCCACGATTTAAAAGAATAAAAGTTGTTGAAAAGGGTGGGACTATGATCTCACCTCGAGTGCACGAGTAAAAAAAGTACTTCACAAAGTAACGTATGCATGATAGTTGCTTAGCCTTGACCTAAACAAATAAGTTGTATCAATTAACCGGTTACGACACAAGGTCGGGTGAAATGTGTTCAATTAGTCCTATGGCTCGTTACGACTCGATTAAGTATAGCATGTGAATCACGTTGTCAAGTTTCATACATGAAACAAGTATAAAAGCATGTTAGAATGATTGTATAAAAGTTTGGTTAAGTTTGTCTAAAAGTCAAACTTGGTCAAAGTCAACGAAAAAGTCAACACGTTCGGGTCGGGTCCCGAACTATTTTCTATGCTAGTTATTCATATATAAGCATGTTAAAACAAGTTGCATGTAAATTGGAGGTCTAGAACATGTCAAACATTTTTAGTAAAAAGGTCAAGGGAAACAGAATCTGGACGCGGCTTATGTCGCGCCGCGGCCAGGCCTGTCGCGCCGCGACAATGGCCGTGGCCTGGTCCCAGGCCTGTTTCACTTGTTCAAGGCTTGGTAAAATTTCAAACAAACGCAAAACTCAAACCGTAAACAATTAGAAAGCGTATCTTATACCGTTGGAAAGCTCTTTTGACAAGGAACACAACTAAACATGTTTCATCAAACAAAAACAACATTTTCCATAACCGATTTCTCGTCAAGTGATCATTTAAAAGTCCATTTTCAAAGTTTCAAGTTCATCAATTGCATTTTAAGTTTCGGGAATCCAATTCACACATATGATATGCCGTTTCGAAGGTAATGAAGCATACATTACTACTAAACACTTACAATTAACATTCCATGGCATTTAAGCATCCAAAAGTTCATGTCAAGAACTATCAAACCCTAGTCAAACATCACAAAATCAATATTCATGTTTTTGAAGTTTTCTTAATCAACCTACGCATCAAAACGAAGCTAGTGATACTAGTAACACAATTAAAACATGCACTTTAACAATCTAACAACATTAACTCATCCAAAATCAAGGATTAAGCACACCCATTTCAAGTTCATGCTAGTTACTCCAAAAACAACAAATCGAGCAAACCAAACATATATTCATGTTAGACTTGAGCCATAGACACTAACTAACACCATTTCAAATCAAAAACACGAATTTATAGAAATCTAGAGTTTTAGAAATGTTACCCAAACTTGATGAAATTGGTACCAAATCGAAGAGGATGAAGAGAGGATCACGAATATGTAATTTGTTTTGATGTTTGCTTCTCCAATCGGATTTAGATGATGAATTAGTGAAGTTGGGAGAAATGGAGTTCTTGAGCTAGAGAGAAAAAGGAGGTGGAGATGGATGAAAATGAATGGATGAGAATGGTGGGTTGACTAGTTGACCTAGTCAACTAGTTTGCCCACTTGACAACTTTGGTCCCTCAAGTTTCAAAGCGGGTGCGGGAATTAACCAAACGAAATATTTTAAAAACGCTCGAGTAGACGAGTGGTGTTATAATTAAATAACGAGAATATTATAAACGTTAGTCAACGGAAATTGGGAATTCAAATAGCGAAAGATATTATTAAAAAAAAAGACGGTGTTAAAAATAAATTTAACGGAAAAACGCGGGATGTTACAAGCTGTCCTCATTAGTAACCTACAACTAGTTGTCCACAGTTAGATGTACAAAAATAAATCGATATATATTATCTTGAATCAATCCACGACCCAGTGTATACATATCTCAGTATTGATCACAACTCAAACTATATATATTTTGGAATCAACCTCAACCCTGTATAGCTAACTCCAACATTCACATATAGAGTGTCTATGGTTGTTCCGAAATATATATAGATATGTCGACATGATAGGTCGAAACATTGTATACGTGTCTATGGTATCTCAAGATTACATAATATACAATACAAGTTGATTAAGTTATGGTTGAAATAGATTTGTTACCAATTTTCACGTAGCTAAAATGAGTAGTTTTTACCAATTTTGTTTTGCTCGCCATTTCTTCGTTTCTAATCCGTTTTGAGTGATTTAAGCGGCCATGGTTTCGTATTGAACTTGAATTTATGAAACTAAACAGAAAAGGTATAGGTTTATAGTCGGAAATACAAGTTACAAGTCGTTTTTGAAAGAGGTAGTCATTTCCGTCTAAAGAACGACATCTTGATGACTGTTTTGAAAAACATACTTTCACTTTGAGTTTATCCATGATTTTTGGATATGGTTTCATGTTCATAAGAAAAATCATTTTTCCAGAAGTATAGCTTTTAAATCAAAGTTTTTCATAGTTTTTAATTATCCAAACTAAAACAGCCCCCGGTTGTAACTACGACGGCGTAAATCCGGTTTTATGGTGTTTATCGTGTTTCCAGGTTTTAAATCATTAAGTTAGCATATCATATAGATATAGATCATGTGTATAGTTGATTTTAAAAGTGTAGTTAGAAGAATTAACTTTATTTGCGAACAAGTTTAGAATTAACTAAACTATGTTCTAGTGATTACTAGTTTACCACTTCGAATATGATAGCTTTTTATGTATGAATTGAATGATGTTATGAACATCATTACTACCTTAATTTCCTTGGATAATCCTACTGGAAAATAGAAAAATGGATCTAGCTTAAACGGATCCTTGGATGGCTCGAAGTTCTTGAAGCAGAATCATGACACGAAAACAAGTTCAAGTAAGATCATCACTTGAAATAAGATTGTTATAGTTATAGAAATTGAACCAAAGTTTGAATATGATTATTACCTTGTATTAGAATTATAACCTACTGTAAGAAACAAAGTTTTCTTGAGGTTGGATGATCACCTTACAAGATTGGAAGTGAGCTAGCAAACTTGAAAGTATTCTTGACTTTATGTAACTAGAACTTGTAGAATTTATGAAGAACACTTAGAACTTGAAGTTAGAACTTGAGAGAGATCAATTAGATGAAGAAAATTGAAGAATGAAAGTGTTTGTAGGTGTTTTTGGTCGTTGGTGTATGGATTAGATATAAAGGATATGTAATTTTATTTTCATGTAAATAAGTCATGAATGATTACTCATATTTTTGTAATTTTATGAGATATTTCATGCTAGTTGCCAAATGATGGTTCCCACATGTGTTAGGTGACTCACATGGGCTGCTAAGAGCTGATCATTGGAGTGTATATACCAATAGTACATACATCTAAAAGCTGTGTATTGTACGAGTACGAATACGGGTGCATACGAGTAGAATTGTTGATGAAACTGAACGAGGATGTAATTGTAAGCATTTTTGTTAAGTAGAAGTATTTTGATAAGTGTCTTGAAGTCTTTCAAAAGTGTATGAATAAATATTAAAACACTACATGTATATACATTTTAACTGAGTCGTTAAGTCATCGTTAGTCGTTACATGTAAGTGTTGTTTTGAGACCTTTAGGTTAACGATCTTGTTAAATGTTGTTAACCCAAAGTTAATAATATCAAATGAGATTTTAAATTATTATATTATCATGATATTATGATATATTAATATATCTTAATATGATATATACATTTAAATGTCGTTACAACGATAATCGTTACATATATGTCTCGTTTCGAAATTCTTAAGTTAGTAGTCTTGTTTTTACTTATGTAGTTCATTGTTAATACACTTAATGATATATTTAATTATAATATTATAATGTTATATATAATATAACAATGTATTAATATGCTTCATATATATTTAGTAAGACGTGGTTATAACGATAATCGTTATATGTATCGTTTCGAGTTTCATACGTCAATAGTCTCCTTTTAAGTATATAACTTATTGTTACTATTTTTAATGAGATACTTGATGATCATTATATCATGTTAAAAATATATATTTATTCATTTATGTATCATCATGTCATATACAACTTATAGCGTTCGTGAATCATTGGTCAAACTGGGTAATCAGACGTTTACAAAATTTCCGTTTCAATTAACCAAGTCTTAACAAGTTTGATTGCTTAACATGTTGGAAACATTTAATCATGTAAATATAGTTTTCATTAAACATATAATCATAGAAAGGTTCGGAAAAGTTCGGGTCACTACAGTACCTACCCGTTAAATAAATTTCGTCCCGAAATTTTAAGCGATTGGAGGTGTTGGCTCATCCTCTGGAAATAAGTGCGGGTACTTCTTCTTCATCTGATCTTCTCGTTCCCAGGTGAACTCGGGTCCTCTACGAGTATTCCATCGAACCTTAACAATCGGTATCTTGTTTTGTTTAAGTCTCTTAACCTCACGATCCATTATTTCAATGGGTTTTTCAATGAATTGAACTTTTTCATTGATTTGGATTTCGTCCAACGGAATAGTGATATCTTCTTTAGCAAAACATTTCTTCAAATTCGAGACGTGGAAAGTGTTATGTACAGCCGCGAGTTGTTGAGGTAACTCAAGTCGGTAAGCTACTGGTCCGACACGATCAATAATCTTGAATGGTCCAATATACCTTGGATTTAATTTCCCTCGTTTACCAAATCGAACAACACCTTTCCAAGGTGCAACCTTAAGCATGACCATCTCTCCAATTTCAAATTCTATATCTTTTCTTTTAATGTCGGCGTAGCTCTTTTGTCGACTTTGGGAGGTTTTCAACCGTTGTTGAATTTGGATGATCTTCTCAGTAGTTTCTTGTATTATCTCCGGACCCGTAATCTGTCTATCCCCCACTTCACTCCAACAAATCAGAGACCTGCACTTTCTACCATAAAGTGCTTCAAACGGAGCCATCTCAATGCTTGAATGGTAGCTATTGTTGTAGGAAAATTCTGCTAACGGTAGATGTCGATCCCAACTGTTTCCGAAATTATTAACACATGCTCGTAGCATGTCTTCAAGCGTTTGTATCGTCCTTTCACTCTGCCCATCAGTTTATGGATGATAGGCAGTACTCATGTCTAGACGAGTTCCTAATGCTTGATGTATTGTCTGCCAGAATCTTGAAATAAATCTGCCATCCCTATCAGAGATAATAGAGATTGGTATTCCATGTCTGGAGACGACTTCCTTCAAATACAGTCGTGCTAACTTCTCCATCTTGTCATCTTCCCTTATTGGCAGTAAGTGTGCTGATTTGGTGAGACGATCAACTATTACCCAAATAGTATCAAAACCACTTGCAGTCCTTGGCAATTTAGTGATGAAATCCATGGTAATGTTTTCCCATTTCCATTCCGGGATTTTGGGTTGTTGAAGTAGACCTGATGGTTTCTGATGCTCAGCTTTGACCTTAGAACACGTTAAACATTCTCCTACGTATTTAGCAACATCGGCTTTCATACCCGGCCACCAAAAATGTTTCTTGAGATCCTTGTACATCTTCCCCGTTCCAGGATGTATTGAGTATCTGGTTTTATGAGCTTCTCTAAGTACCATTTCTCTCATATCTCCAAATTTTGGTACCCAAATCCTTTCAGCCCTATACCGGGTTCCATCTTCCCGAATATTAAGATGCTTCTCCGATCCTTTGGGTATTTCATTCTTTAAATTTCCCTCTTTTAAAACTCCTTATTGCGCCTCCTTTATTTGAGTAGTAAGGTTATTGTGAATCATTATATTCATAGATTTTACTCGAATGGGTTCTCTGTCCTTTCTACTCAAGGCGTCGGCTACCACATTTGCCTTCCCTGGGTGGTAACGAATCTCAAAGTCGTAATCATTCAACAATTCAATCCACCTACGCTGCCTCATGTTCAGTTGTTTCTGATTAAATATGTGTTGAAGACTTTTGTGGTCGGTATATATAATACTTTTGACCCCATATAAGTAGTGCCTCCAAGTCTTTAATGCAAAAACAACCGCGCCTAATTCCAAATCATGCGTCGTATAATTTTGCTCGTGAATCTTCAATTGCCTAGACGCATAAGCAATTACCTTCGTTCGTTGCATTAATACACAACCGAGACCTTGCTTTGAGGCGTCACAATATATCACAAAATCATCATTCCCTTCAGGCAATGACATTATAGGTGCCATAGTTAGCTTTTTCTTCAATAACTAAAACGCCTTCTCTTGTTCATCCTTCCATTTAAATTTCTTCCCTTTATGCGTTAATGCAGTCAAGGGTTTTGCTATTTTGGAGAAATCTTGGATGAATCTTCTGTAGTAACCAGCCAATCCTAAGAATTGACGTATATGCTTCGGAGTTTTTGGGATTTCCCACTTTTCAACGGTTTTGATCTTTGCCGGGTCCACCTGGATACCTTCTTTGTTCACTATGTGACCGAGGAATTGAACTTCTTCCAACCAAAATGCACACTTTGAAAACTTAGCGTACAGTTTTTCTTTCCTCAATACTTCTAGCACTTTTCTCAAATGTTCTTCGTGCTCTTGATCATTCTTTGAGTAAATAAGTATGTCATCGATGAAAACAATGACAAACTTGTCAAGATATGGCCCACACACTCGGTTCATAAGGTCCATGAACACAGCTGGTGCGTTAGTCAATCCAAACGGCATAACCATACACTCGTAATGACCATAACGCGTCCTAAAAGCAGTTTTTGGAATATCATCCTCCTTTACTCGCATTTGATGATATCCAGAACGTAAATCGATCTTCGAATAATCCGACGAGCCTTGTAGTTGATCAAATAAGTCGTCAATTCTCGGCAGTGGATAACAGTTTTTGATGGTAAGTTTGTTCAACTCTCTGTAGTCAATACACAACCTAAATGTACCATCTTTCTTCTTGACAAACAAAACAGGAGCTCCCCATGGTGATGTGCTTGGTCGAATGAAACCACGTCCTAATAGTTCTTGTAGTTGGCTTTGCAGTTCTTTCATCTCGCTGGGTGCGAGTCTGTAAGGAGCACGAGCTATTGGTGCAGCTCCTGGTACAAGATCTATTTGAAATTCAACAGATCGATGTGGAGGTAGTCCCAGTAATTCTTTCGGAAATACATCGGGAAATTCTTTTGCGACAAAAACATCATTGATGCTCTTTTCTTCAGTTTGTACTTTCTCGACATGTGCTAGAACAACATAGCAACCTTTTCTTATTAGTTTTTGTGCCTTCAAATTACTAATAAGATGTAGCTTCGTGTTGCCCTTTTCTCCGTACACCATTAAGGGTTCTCCTTCTTCTCGTACAATGCGAATTGCATTTTTATAACATACGATCTCTGCTTTCACCTTCTTCAGCCAGTCCATGCCAACTATTACATCAAAACTCCCTAACTCTACTGGTATCAAATCAATCTTAAATATTTTGCTACCCAGTTTAATTTCTCGATTCCGGCATATATAATCTGCTGAAATTAATTTACCATTTGCTAATTCGAGTAAAAATTTACTATCCAATGGCGTCAATGGACAACTTAATTTAGCACAAAAATCTCTACTCATATAGCTTCTATCCGCACCCGAATCAAATAAAACGTAAGAAGATTTATTGTCAATAAGAAACGTACCCGTAACAAGCTCCGGGTCTTCCTGTGCCTCTACCGCATTAATATTGAAAACTCTTCCGCGGTCTTGTCCATTCGTGTTCTCCTGGTTCGGGCAATTTCTAATAATGTGGCCCAATTTTCCACATTTATAACAAACTACATTGGCATAACTTGCTCCGACACTACTTGCTACACCATTACTCATTCCGACACCATTTGTTCCTTTCGTTCTGTTAACCCCTGGTCCGTAGACCTCACACTTTACCGCGCTATGACCATTTCTTTTACACTTGTTGCAAAATTTGGTACAGAATCCCGAGTGATACTTTTCACACCTTTGGCATAGCTGCTTCTGATTATTGTTGTTGTTGCGGTTGTTATTGTTGTTGGGATGATTGTTGTAGTTGCTGTTGTTGTTGTTGTTGTTGTTGTTGTTGTTGTTGTTGTTGTTGTTGTTGTTGTTGTTGTCGTTGTTGTTGTTGTTGTTGTTGTTGTTGGGCCGTTTGTTGTAGTTGCGATTGATGTTGCGTTTGTTGGGATAGTTGTTGCGATTATTGTTGTAATTGCTGTTGTTGTATTGGTGATTCTTATCACCGTTTTCCTCCCACTTTCTTTTGACTTGCTTCACATTGGCCTCTCCAGCAGTCTGTTCTTTAATTCTTTCCTCAATCTGACACACTAGTTTATGAGCCATTCTACATGCCTGTTGTATGGAGGTGGGCTCGTGTGAACTTATATCTTCTTGGATTCTTTCCGGTAATCCTTTCACAAACGCGTCGATCTTCTCCTCCTCATCTTCGAACGCTCCCGGACACAATAGGCATAATTCTGTGAATCGTCTTTCGTACTTGGTAATATCAAATCCTTGGGTTCGTAGCCCTCTAAGTTCTGTCTTGAGCTTATTGACCGCGGTTCTGGGACGGTACTTCTCGTTCATCAAGTGCTTGAATGCTGACCACGGTAGTGCGTAAGCATCATCTTGTCCCACTTGCTCTTGATAGGTATTCCACCATGTTAACACAGAACCTGTGAAGGTATGCGTAGCGTACTTCACTTTGTCCTCTTCAGTACACTTACTTATGGCAAACACCGATTCGACCTTCTCGGTCCACCGTTTCAATCCGATAGATCCTTCGGTTCCATCAAATTCCAAAGGTTTGCAGGCAGTGAATTCTTTGTAGGTGCATCCTACACGATTTCTTGTACTGCTAGATCCAAGGTTATTGTTGGTATGTAGCGCAGCCTGTACTGCGGCTATGTTTGAAGCAAGAAAGGCACCAAATTCCTCTTCGCCCATATTCAAGGTGTGTCGTGTAGTCGGTGCCATTTCCTTCAAATAGTCAAATGAAACAAGTTAATCATACAGAATATTAAGAGTAGTCAATAGTATCTCGTAGCATAATATTAACTCATTTATAAAAGCTTTTTCTTCATATTAGCGTTTTATAAGTTTAAATTCGGGTAGTACCTACCCGTTAAGTTCATACTTAGTAGCTAATATACAATTCAACTACTACAATTCTATATGAAAAACTGATTATAATAATATTTCGCGTTCAAACTTTTACACAATATTTTGCAAACTTACAATACCGCTTATTTTACATATAGCATGAAATATAGCACACAATAACTTTGATACAAGATAGTTGTGAAGATAATTCTAGCTAGTACACAAGTCGTTCAGTAAAGGCAATAAAGACACGTAATTCATACGTCCAGAAACAAGTCATGCATTCTGGTTTTACTAGGACTACTTCCCATCCTTGGTCTTGTGGAACATAACCGTTATGGCCGTTGATAAGACAGCGTGTTGTAACATTGTCAAAGGGACGAGGGTTATGTAATGTCCAACAGTCCTGTAACAATCTAAAAACCTCATTTCTTACCCCAATTACCGACTCCGTCATTTGTGGGAACGTTTTGTTTAATAGTTGTAGCCCAATGTTCTTGTTCTCACTTTGGTGAGAAGCGAACATTACTAACCCGTAAGCATAACATGCTTCTTTATGTTGCATGTTAGCCGCTTTTTCTAAATCACGAAGTCCTATATTCGGATATATTGAGTCAAAATAATTTCTTAACCCGTTGCGTAAAATAGCATTTGGGTTCCCCGCAATATATGCGTCAAAGTAAACACATCGTAACTTATGGATTTCCCAATGTGATATCCCCCATCTTTCGAACGAAAGCCTTTTATAAATCAAGGCATTCTTGGAACGTTCTTCGAATGTCTTACAAACTGATCTCGCCTTAAATAGTTGTGCCGAGGAATTCTGACCGACTCTAGACAAGATTTCATCAATCATGTCTCCGGGTAGGTCTCTTAAAATATTGGGTTGTCAATCCATTTTGTGTTTTTATACTGTAAAATAGACAAGAGTTAGATTCATAAAAAAAAATACTTATTAATACAAGCAATTTTTACATATATCATAAAGCACAAGCACACTATATTACATATATTACACCACACGAATACAACTATCTTATTCCGACTCGATCGTTTCTTCTTCTTCGGTTTTGGTTCGTTTTGCCAAGTTTCTAGGGATATATGATGTTCCCCTAATACGAACCGTCATTTTCCACATTGGTTTAGAAAAACATGGTGGTTTAGAGGTTCCCGGGTTATTGTCACAACTTAAGAAATACGGGTGTTGATGATACATATAAAGTTCATCGGATTTGGAATCAAATTTCTCTATTTTATGCCCTTTCCCTTATTGTTCTCTTTTGCCTTATTAAATTGTGTTGGGGTAATTTCTATAACATCATCAGAATCCTTGTCGGGATCCGATTCATCGGAGAATTGGTAATCCTCCCAATACTTTGCTTCCTTGGCGAAAACACCATTGACCATAATTAACTTTGGTCGGTTGGTTGAGGATTTTCTTCTACTTAACCGTTTTATTATTTCCCCCACTGATTCTATTTCTTCTTCCGGTTTCGATTCTTCTTCCGGTTCTGATTCTTCTTCCGGTTCTGACTCTTCTTCCGGTTCCTCTTCGGGAACTTGTGAATCAGTCCACGAATCATTCCAATTTACATTTGACTCTTCATTATTATTAGGTGAGTCAATGGGACTTGTTCTAGAGGTAGACATCTATCCCATAATATCAAACGCGTTAAGAGATTAATATATCACATAATATTCACATGTTAAAAATATATAGTTTCCAACAAAATTTGTTAAGCAATCATTTTTCAAGTAAACACGGTTGAAGTCCAGACTCACTAATGCATCCTAACAAACTCGATAAGACACACTAATGCAAAATTCTGGTTCTCTAAGACCAACACTCGGATACCAACTGAAAGGACCCGTCCTAATCCATCCGGATGAAGTCCATATCGATTATAAACGATTCACAACAGTTGATTACATCGCGAGGTACTTGACCTCTATATGATACATTTTACAAACACTGCATTCGTTTTTGAAAAGACAATCTTTCATTACATCGAAAGTTGACAGCATGCATAACATTTCATAATATATCTACTATAATTGACTTAGTAATAATCTTGATGAACTCAACGAATCGAATGCAACGTCTTTTGAAATATGTCATAAATGACTCCAAGTAATATCTCTAAGATGAGCAAATACACTGCGGAAGATTTCTTTCATACCTGAGAATAAACATGCTTTAAAGTGTTAACCAAACGGTTGGTGAGTTCATTAGTTTAACATAAATAATCATTTCATAATTTTAATAGACCACAAGATTTCATTTTTCTATTTCTCGTAAACATACGTCCCATGCATAGAGACAAAAATATCATTCATATGGATTGAACACCTGGTAACCGACTTTCACAATATGCACATAAGAATATCCCCATCATTCCGGGATCCTCCTTCGGACATGATATAAATTTTGAAGTACTAAAGCATCCGGTACTTTGGATGGGGCTTGTTGGGCCCGATAGATCTATCTTTAGAGTTCGCATCAATTAGGGTGTCTGTTCCCTAATTCTTAGATTACCAGACTTAATAAAAAGGGGCATATTCGATTTCGATAATTCAACCATATAATGTAGTTTTTGATTACTTGTGTCTATTTCGCATCAAATCCATATGGACGAGAACATTACATATGATTACATCACGAGGTACTTGACCTCTATATGATACATTTTACAAACATTGCATTCGTTTTTAAAAGACAAACTTTCATTTCATCGAAAGTTGACAGGTATGCATACCATTTCATAATATTCAACTATAAATGACCTAATCCGTCATTTACTTAATAATAATCTCTAATGAACTTCAACGACTCGAATGCAACGTCTTTTAAAATATGTCATGAATGACTCCAAGTAATATCCTTAAAATGAGCTAATGCACAGCGGAAAATTTCTTTCAAACCTGAGAATAAACATGCTTTCAAGTGTCAACCAAAAGGTTGGTGAGTTCATTAGTTTATAGTAATTATTTCATTTTCATCATTTTAATAGACCACAAGATTTTAAATATTATAAAACGTGCAGAAGTCCCATTCTAACTGCACACAAAAAATATCTTTCATATGAAGAACACCTGGTGAGGATTCAAAATATAATAGTAACCATCTGTGCTGGTCTTTCACCCCACGGCTGAATACATGTGCCTTCAAAATTTAGAACCTCTGTGCCGGTCTTTACACCCCACGGCTGAACACATGTTTATAAAATATAGGACAACCGGTGCCAAAATGTCGTAAATAATAAACCATCCACCCGGCTCGGGAGCTCATACGCTCTAACGGAAACTGGGGACTAATGCGTGTCATAATAATCATTCCCAATCCCAGATAATTCTATCATAGAATGCAGTTAAGGTACTTGTGTCTATTGCGTCAAACATTTATAAAAGCGCATGTATTCTCAGTCCCAAAAATGTAAAGAGTAAAAAGGGAATCAAATGAAACTCACCTAATGTATTTCTTATTCTAATATTATTATAACTATTATGTTGAAAACCAAAGATTTTCTATATAAATATATATTTAAAATATATAAAATGAATATATAATGAAATATATAAGTTAATGATATAAAAAATTTATATCACTAGTAATAATATATATATTTGTTCGATTACCATTACATGTATTAATATACATGATTGAATAATAGGTTCGTGAATCCTACCAACTGAAATATCCCGTTCATATTGATTATAAACGTTCCATATTAATTGATTTCATTGCGAGGTTTTGACCTCTATATGAGACGTTTTTCAAAGACTGCATTCATTTTTAAAACAACCATAACCTTTATTTTATCAATAAAGGTTTCAAAAGCATTACGTAGATTATCAAATAATGATAATCTAAAATATACTGTTTATACACGACCATTACATAATGGTTTACAATAGAAATATATTACATCGACATATGTTTCTTGAATGCAGTTTTTACACAATATCATACAAACATGGACTCCAAATCTTGTCCTTATTTTAGTATGCAACAGCGGAAGCTCTTAGTATTCACCTGAGAATAAACATGCTTTAAACGTCAACAAAAATGTTGGTGAGTTATAGGTTTAACGTATATATTATTAAATCATAATAATAGACCACAAGATTTCATATTTCAATACATATTCCATACATAGAGATAAAAATCATTCATATGGTGAACACCTGGTAACCGACATTAACAAGATGCATATTTAAGAATATCCCCATCATTCCGGGACACCCTTCGGATATGATATAAATTTCGAAGTACTAAAGCATCCGGTACTTTGGATGGGGTTTGTTAGGCCCGATAGATCTATCTTTAGGATTCGTGTCAATTAGGGTGTCTGTTTCCTAATTCTTAGATTACCAGACTTAATAAAATGGGGCATATTCAATTTTGATAATTCAACCATAGAATGTAGTTTCACGTACTTGTGTCTATTTTGTAAATCATTTATAAAACCTGCATGTATTCTCATCCCAAAAATATTAGATTTTAAAAGTGGGACTATAACTCACTTTCACAGATTTTTACTTCATCGGAAAGTAAGACTTGGCCACTGGTCGATTCACGAACCTATAACAAATATGTACATATATATCAAAGTATATTCAAAATATATTTACAACACTTTTAATACATTTTGATGTTTTAAATTTATTAAGTCGGATGTCCTCGTTAGTAACCTACAACTAGTTGTCCAACGTTAGAAGTACAGAAAAATTGATATATATTATCTTAAATCAATCCACGACCCAGTGTATACACGTCTCAGGCTAGATCACAACTCAAAGTATATATATTTTTATAATCAACCTCAACCCTGTATAGCTAACTCCAACATTACTGCATATAGAGTGTCTATGGTTGTTCCAAATAATATATACACATGGGTCGATATGATATGTCAAAACATTTGCATACGTGTCTATGGTATCCCAAGATTACATAATATATTAGAATACATGTATAATACAATATAAGTTAGCTAGGATATGATTAATATAGATTTGTTACCAATTTTCACGTTGCTACAACAAGAAAAATTATCCAATCTTGTTTTACCCATAACTTCTTCATTTTAAATCCGTTTTGAGTGAATCAAATTGCTATGGTTTCATATTGAACTATATTTTATGAATCTAAACAGAAAAAGTATAGGTTTATAGTCAGAAATATAAGTTACAAGTTGTTTTTGTAAAGGTAGTCATTTCTGTCGAAAGAACGACATCTTGATGACTGTTTTGAAAAACATACTTTCATTTTGAGTTTAACCATGATTTTTGGATATAGTTTCATGTTCATAAGAAAAATCATTTTCCCAGAAGAACAACTTTTAAATCAAAGTTTATCATAGTTTTTAATTAACTAACCCAAAACAGCCCACGGTGTTACTACGACGACGTATGTCCGGTTTTACAGTGTTCTTCGTGTTTCCAGGTTTTAAATCATTAAGTTAGCATATCATATAGATATATAACATGTGTTTAGTTGATTTTAAAAGTCAGGTTAGAAGGATTAACTTTTGTTTGCGAACAAGTTTAGAATTAACTAAACTATGTTCTAGTGATTACAAGTTTAAACCTTCGAATAAGATAGCTTTATATATATGAATCGAATGATGTTATGAACATAATTACTACCTCAAGTTTTCTAGATAAAGCTACTGGAAATGAGAAAAATGAATCTAGCTTCAAAGGATCCTTGGATGGCTTGAATGTTCTTGAAGCAGAATCATGACACGAAAACAAGTTCAAGTAAGATTTCCACTCGAAATAAGATTGTTATAGTTATAGAAATTGAATCAAAGTTTGAATATGAGTATTACCTTGTATTAGAAAGATATATTACTGTAAATAATAAAGATTTCTTGAGGTTGGATGATCACTCTACAAGATTGGAAGTAAGCTAGCAAACTTGGAAGTATTCTTGATTTTATGAAACTAGAACTTGTAGAATTTATGAAGAACACTTAGAACTTGAAGATAGAACTTGAGAGAGATTAATTAGATGAAGAAAATTGAAGAATGAAAGTGTTTGTAGGTATTTTTGGTCGTTGGTATATGGATTAGATATAAAGGATGTGTAATTTTTTTTACATGTAAATAAGTCATGAATGATTACTCATATTTTTGTAATTTTATGAGATATTTCATGCTAGCTGCCAAATGATGGTTCCCACATGTGTTAGGTGACTCACATGGGCTGCTAAGAGCTGATCATTGGAGTGTATATACCAATAGTACATACATCTAAAAGCTGTGTATTGTACGAGTACGAATACGGGTGCATACGAGTAGAATTGTTGATGAAACTGAACGAGGATGTAATTGTAAGCAGTTTTGTTAAGTAGAAGTATTTTGATAAGTGTCTTGAAGTCTTTCAAAAGTGTATGAATACATATTAAAACACTACATGTATATACATTTTAACTGAGTCGTTAAGTCATCGTTAGTCGTTACATGTAAGTGTTGTTTTGAGACCTTTAGGTTAACGATCTTGTTAAATGTTGTTAAACCAAAGTTAATAATATCAAATGAGATTTTAAATTATTATATTATCATGATATTATGATATATTAATATATCTTAATATGATATATACATTTAAATGTCGTTACAACGATAATCGTTACATATATGTCTCGTTTCGAAATCCTTAAGTTAGTAGTCTTGTTTTTACTTATGTAGTTCATTGTTAATACACTTAATGATATATTTAATTATCATATTATAATGTTATATATAATATAACAATGTATTAATGTGCTTCATATATATTTAGTAAGACGTGGTTATAACGATAATCGTTATATGTATCGTTTCGAGGTTCATACGTCAATAGTCTCCTTTTTAAGTATATAACTTATTGTTACTATTTTTAATAAGATACTTGATGATCATTATATCATGTTAAAAATATATATTTATTCATTTATGTATCTGAACGCTATAAGTTGTATATGACATGATGATACATAAATGAATAAATATATATTTTTAACATGATATAATGATCATCAAGTATCTCATTAAAAATAGTAACAATAAGTTATATACTTAAAAAGGAGACTATTGACGTATGAAACTCGAAACGATACATATAACGATTATCGTTATAACCACGTCTTACTAAATATATATGAAGCATATTAATACATTGTTATATTATATATAACATGATAATATGATAATTAAATATATCATTAAGTGTATTAACAATGAACTACATAAGTAAAAACAAGACTACTAACTTAAGGATTTCGAAACGAGACATATATGTAACGATTATCGTTGTAACGACATTTAAGTGTATATATCATATTAAGATATATTAATATATCATAATATCATGATAATATAATAATTTAAAATCTCATTTGATATTATAAACTTTGGGTTAACAACATTTAACAAGATCGTTAACCTAAAGGTCTCAAAACAACACTTACATGTAACGACTAACGATGACTTAACAACTCCGTTAAAATGTATATACATGTAGTGTTTTAATATGTATTCATACACTTTTGAAAGACTTCAAGACTGATGTTGCGAAACGTAACCTTTATTTATGAACGAATTTGAGTTGTTTTGTTACACGAATTGATTTATTGTATATGTGGTATTTTATTGAATTCAGGTTGATTTCACACATATATAGGCAACTAGTCCTATCCGTGTAGTTTAGTTTGTCGGTAAATCCGATTCGTTCCACAGGGAGATGGAGTGTTTAATGGTTTTTAATAGTCTTTGATGTCAAACTTAATTAAAGGGGGTTTTGGATTAGGAATTTATAAAATAACAGTAAAAGAAAATAACTTAAACTAATTTACTAAATAAAATTACAAGATTACAATAATTAACTTAAAAAGGAACTAAATGAGATTATACTAATTATGTAGCATTAATTATATTACTAAATGGTAATTAGTAAAATAGTAACTTTTAATAAAACTATATGTTTAGAATTTTGTTTTGAGCAATTATAATATAAACTTATTTAAATTAACTAAATGACATGTTTAAAAAGATTAATACAAATTAAAAGGAATTAAAATGATTAACTAATTGTAAAGTAATTTCTAATTATAAAGTATTATAATTAACACTAATTATTAGGATTTAACATGTATTAAAGTATTTTATAAGAACTTAAATAAATTATATAGTAATAACCTAAATATAATAGTAAAAAGGCTAAAACCCTAATTTTAAACTAATTAAATAATTAAAACCCTAATTTTAACCCTACTGGTACTGTAGCCGGGTTTAAGGCTTACGCGTTTCGCGTATACATACGCGATTCGCGTATGTGTAATACGATGTGACAAAACAGTTTCGTACAGAATTAAGTATTTTTATGTATTCTTTTATATTTTTTTTACTAATAATTCGTAAATAATGATAATAATAAGTTTACAAGAAATAATAATGGGATAAATGGGAGTGTTTACTTAAATGTGTCACCCCTAGGTCCATGGATTGTTTTGAGTTTTAAGCCCTATTAAAATGTTTTAGTAATAAACTTTATATTTTTCTTTCGAATAAATATAAGGTTACGACTAACTAAATAAAATCTAATTTTCATCGGATTCTTTTTTTTTAGATAGCTACTATTCCCTAAGTATTTAAATTGAGATCTAGCCTAGTTTTGACTTTCGCCAATACCCAAATCATAACGGTTTCCCTTTTTATAATTTCACTATCATATAATTATTGATATTACCCAAACCACCGAAGTTTATTTCTAAATTGGTGTTAATAACTTATCCATAAATTCGTCTAGATCATTTTAATGTTGAAGCTTAATTTATGTAAATAAAAACAACTTTCGTTATTTAAATTTAATAAATTAAGTGGCAAGGGTTAAATACCTAATTACACAATAATGGTTCTTTTAACTAGGCTCAATATTAAAAATACTAAAGTTACATTTTAACTTTTACAAATGGTAACAATCCATTTCACTAGGGGCTCTACATCTAAGCAAACACTATAGAAATTTAGCTATTCATTACACTAGGGTAAACATAAAAATATAGATATGCAAACATAATAACAACGCTAATTTTAACAGAGTAAACTTACTAAAATATCTTCACTTTCATTAACTTCAAACGGTAGGAAAATTACAATAATAACACCCTTTTCACGCGTACAATAACACCCTTAATCACGAACAGTACACCTTTACTATTTGAAACTAATCCTAATATTTGAACTTTGAAACTGAAATGAAAATAATACAGATAATAATAATGACAATAGTATGTGTATAGTAATAATATGTTGTATATTATGTGTTGTCTCCACCCCCTTGTACACTGACTGCTACTCCGTATTTAACATTGAGGATTAGTGATATAGTTGGTCAAAAAGCCATCCCATTTGCTGTAGCACTAGGAAAAAGAATAGTTTTTAATCTCAAAAGCAGCCGCCCCATTTCTGATCCATGATTAAACTCGGCCTAACATTACGCGTTTCGTGTAGAGGCTACACGATTCGTGTAAGAACAAATTACTACGCATTTCGTGTAATCCTACACGATTCGCGTATGAGTTGATGGCAGTTTTCTTTATTTTTATTTTTCGTTTGTTCTTTGTTGATCCCGTATCGACGTGTACTGACTTGGCACTTTCCATTTGAACTCTTTTCTTCATCTATCTTGTACTTTCATTCGGATAAACTTTTCTTGATATAAATTTGGTTAAAACTATCGTTTTATCATCGTTTCTTCAAATAGCAAGCTCTCGTCCACTTTTGTCGTTTTTCTTGAATATTATACGTTGAATGTCTTTTTAAATGATAAAAGCTGATGAAATATAACTGATATTGCATCGAATAATATGTATGTTTAGAGCAATATCAAAATACCCCACACTGGAACGTTGCTTGTCCTCAAGCAATTACATCTTTTAACAGAATCAGAACATTACATATTTTAGATCACACAACACACTACACGAAATGAAACACACGCTATATGGAATAGTTTGAAACACTACACAATTTTTATTGAATCACACGCACACCACACGAAATAAAATTCTGACAACAGAAACAAACATGAAACTCGTGATTAAGGTTTAAAAATTTGGATCCTTAGGGAAAATTGGACCTTGTGAAAACGTTTTATGATTTTATAAAATGTCATGCTAGTTTTTACACTAGACACGTTTTCCGGTTTTAACCTCAAATTCCGGTTGAGGGTAACTGTAAACCGAAGTCTCAGTCGGCGATTAGCAAGCTATTCGCCCCCATGATTGTAGTATCATGGAACTTGAAGCCGAATGTCCAAAAAAATGGTTTTACACAAATATAATTCATAAAATAGCATAAGTTTTAGAACAAAATTATATCGTGTCCAAATATCATCGGTGAACCATGAGTTTGCACACCTCAATTTGTTATGGCATATGTATGTTGACCGCGGTCAAACATAGATGCGGTTAATCTTTACGGAGATCATCCATCTGGGGATTAGATTCATTAGTCTTAAAAGCTAATTTGCATTGTGCCCCCCATTGTACGAGACAGATCCATCTCATGGTTAGGATAAGTCTGACCACCAAAAACCCTGTTTGATGCTGAGGTTAGGTGGATTTCCAGCCGATGATAGGGATGACTTTTCAAGATTTTTCGTCAACCTACAGCTATTATGGACTACATCTTCTAACATAAGTTAGCAAGTGTGTCAATTTGGAAGACTTTACTTCCTTACGGGATGGACTTGATTCATCCTCTATTACTCGTAATTATGGAATATTCAGGTTTTTACATTCCGAAGCAATAATATCTACAATAACTTGAAAGAAACATGTGATAAATGGTTCTCAACATAAGTATTTATAAATTCTTGTTATAAATGGTTTTTCTTTTATAGGTTTTAAACAAATAAACTTATGCGTTTTTAATGTACTGAGACAACAATTTCGGTTTTTGACACCTGATCTTTAATTGCTCGTAGTTACCTTAAAAATTTATTTGTTATATTTGTTTAAAGATTTTCAAATTTTCATAAAAATCAATAACTTATAAGTTCTCGAGAATTTATATATTCCCACCCCACACTTAAGATTATGTAATGCCCTCATTACATAAAATTAGATAATAATGTATAAATTTGAGAGTACAAAAAGTGTGAAGTATTTGGAACTTCCTTTGTTAACCGTTTTGGATTTTCAAATTGTTTTACCTATGATTATATCCAATGTTTGTATCACAATGTAATTCGATGTTTCGTTTCGTCTAATTGCATTTTCTTCTTTACCTGTCAAAACCATGTTAAAAACATACAAAACATGGGGTTGTACTTCAATCGTACAAAACAATTTTACCCCACACTACTTTCTTGCTAATATATAATAAAACATAAGAAACATTAAAAGTATCAATACACACCATACTATTATGTTATTACAAACCATAAAAATAAAAATGTTTTAAATAATAGAACTAGTTAAATGGATTCCAAAATGGGCCTCCCTGTTCGCCTTCTTCCTGTTGCTGTCGCTGCCGTTGTTCGTTTAGGCGTTGTTCCTCGTAGAAACGCCTATATGCATCCTGACTCGCGGCTATGGCGGCGTTATGGTCATATGGTGGAGGTAGAGGG
Organism: Rutidosis leptorrhynchoides; assembly: GCF_046630445.1. Taxonomy (NCBI): domain Eukaryota; kingdom Viridiplantae; phylum Streptophyta; class Magnoliopsida; order Asterales; family Asteraceae; genus Rutidosis; species Rutidosis leptorrhynchoides. The sequence goes on from NC_092333.1 coordinate 347,768,916, forward strand.
TCATTGGGTGTCTGCCATTGGGGATATGAAGGATAGGCTGAGGGTGCGTAATTCTGCGGGTTAGACGCGTATAAATATGCCTGATGATGCGCCCACTCTAATTGTGCTCCCTGACCCCTCTGATCGTATCGGATGTTAGACAGAATATTATACTGATCTAGTTGGGTATGCCTAATATCCCCCAATTGCCGAGACAAAGCAGTATACTGGTCTTCTGATCTTACTCCCCAGTTTTGATATGAGTTACGTACATCTAAACTCAATGCGTTAAAAGAATTTTGGAGCATATCGAAATCAGAAGTACCTGTATGAGACGAGCTAGCCTGATCTGTCTCTCTGCGTCTCCTCCTAGCTTCCCTCGCGGGTTCATCATCCTCTTCCATAGGTGCGTGAGTAGCAACTTCCTGTTGCCTTAAACTACGTACCCCACCCCTCACACGTATAGCCTTAGCTGTCTTATACACCTCCAATCCTAAAGTACGAACCCGTTGATCTATCGGCTGGATTGGAGGATCTAATTCGTTCGGGTTGAGACCGAACCAGGCTGCCAAACACGTGACATAGTGACCTCCCGACATGTCACTGGATCCTCGAGCACCCTTACCTATATGTGCCAAAAAGTAGGCCACTCCATAGGGTATACTAATAAATGTATCCCTATCTCTGATTGCATCCAAATACCAAAGGTCAACATAATTAATCTTATCTGTATTAAGGAATGCCCTTTGGTTAATTGTGTTCGCTATAAATTTATGAATTATTCGATAGCGAACATCAGTGATCTTAAGGTATGATTCTTGGCCTGCTACATATGTATTCTTTTGGGAAAAAGAACGCCAGACGCTCAAAGAATCATAATCTCCTGTATACCTAGCTCCTGTAAAAATATATTCCCAAAAACCTGGAGCATTTATCTCATTACCGTCGTAAATCCCTAAAGCCAAAGTCATGTCGCCTAGGGACATTACTTTATCTACCCCACCCAGTCGAAATTGTAGAAATCTAGTATCTTCGATATTTTCAGGGTGTATATTCATCCTGACGGTAGAATAGAATTCTAAATACAATTCTCTATATACAGGAGAGTTCAACCTAAACAATCTCTCAAAGTCATTATAATACGTGAATTCCCCAAATTCATTCGTGAAACTTTGGGTTAAAATTTCCCTTATCGGTGTATCTAAGTTGACTGGGTCTCCTAGGGGATCCCAATCAACAACGTAAACTGGAGAGATGGTTCTATTTACCAGAATGAGCAAATCCTTAACCTTTTGTACCCTTTGATGTAATTCGTTAGGAAATTGCAGGATCAGGTGTAGGTTCAAGAGTTGTTGTTCCATTTCGGGTGTAACCTGATTTTCTGCTTGTTGTTGGTTAAATGCCCTCATTCTAATTGGTCCCTGCATAACATTTTAAAACAAGAAAATCATTCCAATAGGATGTGTTAATGTTAGCAAAGAGTCTAAATTCAACCTACAAACTTGTTTTCAACACCACATGAATCAATTTATTTCAACAACTTTGGAAGTTTTAGTTCTATGATTCAAAACAAAACAGAAACAAACCAAAAATCATAAATCAAAAATCAAGTTTCATATGCAAAGTTTAATTCACAAGTGAAAACACGCAATTTATCTAAGTGTATCTAATTCAATTCAATCACATTGCGTGTATTTCAGCTTCTAAACAATCCTTAATAGCATTAAAGTTCATACTTGATTCATTAAAATGACAAAAACTATCAAAATCATACTAAAATTAAAAATTACAAAATCAAACAAACAAAATCATGTTCAAGAGTTCTAACTACTGACAAAACACTTAAAAACATCTAATTACAACCAAAATAACACACCTCAGTAGCAATTTCTCAATTATCCCCAATTTGTATAAACCCCAATTTTTCAATAACCAATTAAACATCAATTTTTCATGCTAATCGGGTTTATTATCTTACTAACAACATAGATATAGCAATAATCAAGCAAAAATCAACAAGAACATGCATATAATTCGGATTAAAGCCATAAAGAAATATAATGAAAAATTTGAAGAACATGAGGTAAAATGGGTTTAGGACCCTTACCAATCTAGGCATGTTGAAAGATTGAAGAATTGGAAGTGTTAATTTAAATTTTGGGTGTGATTTTTGGGGATTTTGGCTTGGGTTCTCGTCTCAGCAGCAGAAATAATAAGAATGGAGTGAACAAAACAGGCTGCTGCTCGATCTGATATGTCCCAATTTTTGACCGTACGCGTTTCGCGTAGGTATACGCGTTTCGCGTATAACTGGGATCCACGCGTTTAGTGTACTGCTACACCTTACGCGTATGTCTTGGCCTTTTTTTTTTTTTTATATAACTTATAATCAATTAAATTTTAAAATATCTTTTATAAATTTATATTTGTAACGGAAATTCGGTTGTTACACCTGATCTTAATCCGTTTATAAATTTTTTTTAATTTCAATTTATAGAATTCAATTCATTAAAAGTTAAAGTTTTTAATGTTTTTCGAAAACAAATTTAAAATAAAATAAAAACACTCTATTTTTGTGTTAAAAATATTAACATTTTTAAATTTTAGAACAAGTACATGAAAAATAAAAATTACACAAATTAAAATACACTCTATTTTTTTGTATACCCCTAAATCAACTAATTTTCAAACTTAAAACTTTGTTTCCTATCGATTAGGTAGAGATAAATTCGGTCGTCAAACCTATCATTATCCACGACAAAGATTTACAAGTTATATATTTTTACGGTTATTGATAAAAAGGTATATTTTGCAATCTACTATAGACTTTTAGAATTTAATAAAAAAAAAATTTGTGCAATTTGAAGAATGAAAATTCAGTTGTGACACCTAAACATTTTCATTTTCAAAGAAACAAGTTAAACTCAAGGCGTTTCACCTTCAATTTAGTAGAAAGGATTTTTTTTTTAAATTTTTATTTTGTTTTCGTGGTTTACTATTTAACAGATATCTTATGAATCCAACAAGAAATTTCGTGCAATTTGAAAAACGATAATTCAGTTGTAACACTTAACATTTATCGTTTTCAATGAAAACATATTGAACTCAAGGTTCATCACTTTTAAATGGTAGACCGTTTTAATAGAACATACAACAAACAAAAACAAACCAAACACACCAAAACATTACACACAAAAATGCACAAACACACAATTGGCGAGAAAAAGATTTAAAGAGTGAAGCCTCGTTGGCTCGCCTCGTAGTGGAGTCGCATTATTTCGCTCCCCATTGCTTCGTAGGCGTAACCTGGCTGGTTTAAGAGGTTTTTTTCTGCACATTTTAAAGGCCCTTCTCGGCATAAGGTTACGTACTCGTAATTAGAGTCCGTTTGGTTCTTTGGGCAATGTCCGGAGTGAGTCGGTTTTCCGCATTTTTCACATTTACCCAAATGACGTGCCCGACGCCTCTTAGCTGATTTAGATTTGCCTTTTCCATAATTTTTCTCATTATATTCTTGTCTCTCTTCTTTTCTCGTCTCATCGCATCTTTTCTTAATATCTAACACCACATCCCTTGGTAAGATCTTATCGCACATTAAAATGAAATGGTTGTAGATATATTGACTGCGCATCTTGAAAATAAACAATAAATATAAACCAAAAGAAATTAAAAAGGTAGAATGGAGGGAGAAGACTAGTTCTTTAGGGTCTGCTAGGGAAAGACCAATCTAACCCCACTCTTAAAGATAAAAATGAAAATCGAGAATGGAGTTTAAAACCTTAGAGTTACCCTGAATTTAGTTGTCCTTAGGGTAGAAGGTGATCTCGTCTCTTTCCGTAGTATTGATTTCTTCAAAGTATAACTTGAGTCTGTGTCCGTTCACTTTGAAAGTTCCACCGTCTTTACCATACAACTCTGCATATCCAGATGGAAAAACCTGTTTTATTATATATGGCCCAGTCCATCGGGATCTAAGTTTACCAGGTGAAAACTTGAAACGTGATTGGAATACCAATACTTTATCCCCTTGTTCAAATTCTTTCTTTTTAATCGTGCATCGTGCCATACTTTAGTTTTTTCTTTATATGTTTTAGAATTTTCGTAGGCTTGTAATCTTAATTCATCTAGTTCGTTAAGTTGTAATAACCTATTTTCTCCTGCTTGCACAAGGTCAGTATTGCATTCTCTCATAGCCCAGTATGCCTTGTGTTCAACTTCAACAGGTAGATGACACGCTTTACCGTATACAAGTCTAAATGGTGTGGTACCTATTGGTGTTTTATACGCAGTCCTAAAAGCCCACAACACGTCATCTAACTTGCGTTGCCAGATTTTAGGGTTGTTATTAACCGTCTTCTCAAGTATGCGTTTTAAGGCACGATTCGTGTTCTCCACTTGACCACTTGTTTGCGGGTGGTACGGAGTAGAGAAACGATGAGTTACGCCATACTTCTTCAACACCTTTTCAAGAAGGTTGTTGGTAAAATGTGTTCCTCGGTCGGATATGAGTGCTTTTGGGATTCCAAAGCGTGAGAAGAGATTTTTCAAGAAGTTTACCACCACCCTAGCATCATTTGTAGGCAAAGCTTTTGCTTCAGCCCACTTGGATACATAGTCAACGGCTACTAGTATGTACTTGCACTTATGTGAACTTGGAAAGGGTCCCATGAAATCGATTCCCCAAATGTCAAAGATTTCACAAACTTGGATGCCAGTTTGAGGCATCTCATCCTTTTTCATGATGTTACCCGTTCGTTGGCATGCGTTACAAGTCCGAACGAAATCATGGGCATCTTTAAAGATCGTGGGCCAATAAAAGCCCGATTCAAGGATTTTTCTTGCAGTGTGGTTTGGTCCAAAATGACCGCCGGTTGGCCCTTGATGGCAATGCTCAAGAATTTGTTGAGCTTCTTGTCCGTACACACAACGGCGAATTATTTGATCCGCACCAACACGAAATAGGTCTGGGTATTCCCAGAAATATGACTTCAAATCTGCAAAGAATTTCTTCTTTTGCTGATAAGTAAGTCCTTTTTGTAGAATGTCTGAAGCAAGATAGTTTGCAAAATGGGCAAACCATGGGATTTCAGATTCTTTTTCAACCCTCATTAGAGATTCATCAGGAAATGTATCTTTGATGATTGTATCATCAAGTTTATCTAATTCGGGGTTTTCAAGTCGGGATAAATGATCGGCAGCTAGATTCTCAGCTCCTTTCTTGTCACGTATCTCAATGTCAAATTCTTGAAGTAAAAGAACCCAACGTATGAGACGATGTTTTGCATCTAGTTTCGAGAATAAATACCTAAGTGCCGAATGGTCCATGTAAACAATGGTCTTGGACAACACCAAATATGACCGAAATTTATCAAATGCATAAACAACCGCTAGGAGTTCTTTTTCCGTGGTGGTATAATTAATTTGGGCTCCCGTTAGAGTTTTACTAGCATAATAAATCGGAAGAAAATGATTATCGGGACGTTGTCCTAAAACAGCACCTAAAGCACAGTCGCTTGCGTCACACATTAGCTCAAATGGCATACTCCAATCCGGAGATACCATAATTGGAGCTTGTGTGAGTTTTGACTTTAGAATCGAGAATGCATTCTCGCAATTAGAATCGAAGTCAAATGGAGCATCCTTTTCAAGAAGTTTGGTCAATGGGCGGGCGATTTTAGAAAAATCTTTGATAAATCGCCTATAGAATCCTGCGTGACCAAGAAAGCTTCTAATTGCTTTAACATTTGATGGTTTAGGTAGCTTAGAGATAACTTCAATTTTAGCTTTATCTACCTCTATTCCCGCACGAGATATTTTGTGACCAAGTACAATGCCCTCCTTCACCATGAAGTGGCATTTTTCCCAATTTAGGACCAAGTTTGCTTTCTCACATCGGATAAGCATACGTTCTAGATTGAAAAGACACGATTCAAAGGAGTCTCCAAACACGGAAAAGTCATCCATGAAGACTTCCATACAATCCTCTACCATATCATCAAAGATTGCCATCATGCACCTTTGAAAGGTTCCGGGTGCATTGCATAAACCAAACGGCATGCGGCGATAGGCAAAGGTACCGAAAGGACAAGTGAATGTGGTCTTTTCTTGGTCGTTGGGATCAATTGGAATTTGGAAGTAACCGGAGAAACCGTCTAAAAAGCAATAATATTCTTTTCCCACTAATCGTTCAAGCATTTGATCAATAAAAGGTAACGGAAAATGATCCTTTCTAGTGGCATCATTTAGACGTCTGTAATCAATACAGACTCTCCAGCCGGTAACTGTTCTAGTTGGGATGAGTTCGTCCTTTTCATTTAATATAACGGTTGTACCCCCCTTTTTGGGTACTACTTGTACTGGACTAACCCATGGACTATCGGAGATGGGGTAGATTAACCCGGCGTCAAGAAGCTTGACGACCTCCTTTTTAACAACCTCTTTCATGTTGGGATTTAGCCTGCGTTGTCTTTGTACTACGAGTTTGTAGTCATTCTCAAGGAGAATTTTATGTGTACAATAAGACGGGTTTATTCCCGGAATGTCGGTTGTTTTCCAGGCTATAGCCTTTTTATGGGTTTTTAATACAGAAATTAGCTTATCCTTCTCATTATCTGAAAGATGTGAAGCAATAATTACTGGTAATTGAGATGTACCTTCGAGATAAGCATACTCCAAGTGTTTGGGTAGCTCTTTAAGCTCTAGTACGGGTGGTTCTTCTAAGGAATTTTTTATACAAAATCTATCTTCATTTTTGATTTCCTCAAATGATTCCTCTTCCTTGAGAATTTCTTCTATTATGGTCTCGTCATCCGTGACCACCTTCATCAACTCATCAAAATCTTTATCAATATTGAAGTATTCATTCTCACTTACCGGGACTAACCCCGGGATATCAATTTCAAGTAGCTCCTTCAATTCATTCTCGACACAAAGATCTATAACATCAATTTGAAAACAAGAGTCATCGGTAGAAGTGGGTCTTTTCATGGCTTTGTCAATGTGACAAATTATTCTCTCATTTCCTACACCTAGACTCAATTGTTCTTTTTGGACATTAACGATAGCATCTGCAGTGTTTAGGAAAGGACGTCCTAAAATGATAGGAACTTTTGTGTCCTCTTGCATTTCTAGAATAACAAAGTCGACGGGAAAGATAAGTGAGCCAACTTTTACAAGTAAATCCTCGGCTATACCTATGGGAGTATCAAATGATTGGTTTGCTAATCGAATACCCATCCGGGTTGGTTTTAAGTCTCCTAAGTCAAGTTTTAAATATAATGAGTAAGGCATTAGGTTAACACTTGCACCTAGGTCGGCTAGTGCATCGTACACCACCGAATCACCCATCATACATGGTATGATAAAACTACCAGGGTCTCCTAATTTTGGAGGTACATTTTGTTTCTTTAAAATGGCCGAACATTCCTCATGAAGGAATGTGGCAGAAACATCGTGGTATTTACCCTTCGAGGATATGAGATCCTTTAAAAACTTCCCATAATTGGGCATATCCCTAAGAACCTCCGCGAGTGGCATGTTAATGCTAATTTGCTTAATCATGTCCGCAAATTTCTCATATCGCCTTGCGAGTCTGTCTTTCTTTAATGCTTTTGGGTATGGAATAGGTTCCTTATGCACCTTTACTGTTGGTTCTTCACTTTTCTTTGGTATGACCTCAGGTGGATCATCTTTCTCTTGTTCTTTGTCAACTTGCTCATTTTCATCAACCGGTATTTGTAAAACAGAAGGACATAAAGGAACTTTCGGGGACTTAAGAGTCTCCGGTTTAGTAGTTAAACCACTTCTAGTAGTTATAGCATTTACATGCTCGTTCCTTGTTTGGGGGTTGTTGGGATTCACTTGAGTATTTGAGGGGAGAGTAACTGGTGGTCTCTCTGATAGTAACTGTGATATCCTTCCAACATCCCTTTCTAAGTTTTGTATTGTGGCTTGTTGATTTCGGATTTGCTGAGTTTGGAGCTCTGCATTTTGCTCGTGCTTAACCATAAAATCGCTTAAGAGATCTTCTAAACCAGATTTCCTCTCAGGTTGAGGTTGCATAATTGCTAATGGTTGTGGTTGCATAAGTGCTAGTGGTTGTGGTTGATTGTGTTGGAAATTATTTTGATAATTTCGTTGAGGTTGATTTCGGTTATTATAACCTGGTGGCGGATTTCTTTGATTTTGATTTGGGAAATTCCGGTTATTTTGGTAACCTGGATTTCCTCCTTGATAGTTATTATTATTTTGATAGTTATTATTATTTGATCCTGAAGGTCCTCCTACTTGATAGCTGTTTATAGGAGGATATTTTCGGTTGTTTGCTTCTATAGCTGGAAAATCACTGAAGTTCATTTCACCTTTTCGTAAGTAACCTAAGAAATTTGCTTGCTCTTCCATTGTACTTTGATCACAATCTCTAGTAAGATGGGGACCTTGGCATAGTTCACATCCTACTCTGATAGCATGCATTTCCTTGGTTACTTTCTCGATTTGCCTTGCTTGATTTGCTATTTGAACTTTTAAAGAAGCAATTTCATCATTGCTTTCAATACTAGCAACATTTGATGATCTAGAGAATTCTATTTCTTGATGCCAATTATGGGAATGGGAAGCTAAATCAGCAATGATTGTGTGGGCATCTTCAGGTGTTTTCTTCATGACCGAACCTCCGGCTGCAACATCTATATCTTTTCTAGTAGCTATATTTACTCCTTTATAAAATACACAAACTTTTTGAAATGTACTCAACCCGTCTTGAGGACATATTCGAAGCATTTTATTGAATCGGGTCCAAGCTTCATAAAGAGTTTCATTAGGCTTTTGTTTAAAGTGATTTATATCACTTTGCAATTTTGCTGCTTTTGAAGCAGGAAAGAATTCTGACAAAAATTTGTCCATCATATCATTCCAGTCTTCAATATAACCTTCTGGTAATGAGTCTAGCCAATCTCTAGCTTCATCCTTTAATGACCATGGAAAGATTTTTAAACATGCGACATCATCGGTGACATCCTTAATTTTGAATAGTTTGCAAATGCTTACAAACTTACGAAGATGCTCGTTAGCATCCTCATTTGGAGCTCCACCGAATTGGCATGTATTAGTTACCATGTGTAAAAATTGACCTTTTATTTCAAAGCCATCAGTCATCGTGGGTTAGATGATTGCGTGGCCTTGACCTTTCCTTGTTGCCTTCATTAATGCTTCCATCGTTAAATTTGTATCAGCCATTTCTTCTTCTTCTTTAATAATCGGCTCTATGATTGGTTGAATAATTGGTTCAGAGTCGGATTCTAAGGAAAGTGACTCTAAATTTTTAGCAAGAATTTCTACTTCTTGGGCTCTTAAGCGTTCGTGGAATTTTCTTTCGGGTTCAGGATGTGAAGGAGTTAATTCAGCGTTGGAGGAACGTAAGTTCATACATTAATTTCTATTATGAGATCACTTCACTAAAGGTTTATCTAGGGTTACCTACTTGTTTCTCTTTTTTTTAGTGTTTTTTCGGTGTTTTAAAATTACTAGTACTTCCTATTTCTTTTTGTTGTTTTTGTCCTTTATTAATTCTTTGAGGTTCCGGATTAAGTTTAACGAGTTTAAGATTGAACGGATCATACAATTTGGGAAATTGTACAAAGAACTAAAGGATTTATTCAAAAACTTTGAACTTTCTTGGAAATGAATTTCCTCGAAAGGATCGAATAACATAAAAACAATGATAAAAACCTTTAAACAAACAGATTCCAAAAAAAAATTATCTATTTATTTAACTGCCAACTCCCCGGTGCCAAAAAGTTGATGTTGCGAAACGTAACCTTTATTTATGAACAGATTTGAGTTGTTTTGTTACACGAATTGATTTATTGTATATGTGGTATTTTATTGAATTCAGGTTGATTTCACACATATATAGGCAACTAGTCCTATCCGTGTAGTTTAGTTTGTCGGTAAATCCGATTCGTTCCACAGGGAGATGGAGTGTTTAATGGTTTTTAATAGTCTTTGATGTCAAACTTAATTAAAGGGGGTTTTGGATTAGGAATTTATAAAATAACAGTAAAAGAAAATAACTTAAACTATTTTACTAAATAAAATTACAAGATTACAATAATTAACTTAAAAAGGAACTAAATGAGATTATACTAATTATGTAGCATTAATTATATTACTAAATGGTAATTAGTAAAATAGTAACTTTTAATAAAACTATATGTTTAGAATTTTGTTTTGAGCAATTATAATATAAACTTATTTAAATTAACTAAATGACATGTTTAAAAAGATTAATACAAATTAAAAGGAATTAAAATGATTAACTAATTGTAAACTAATTTCTAATTATAAAGTATTATAATTAACACTAATTATTAGGATTTAACATGTATTAAAGTATTTTATAAGAACTAAAATAAATTATATAGTAATAACCTAAATATAATAGTAAAAAGGCTAAAACCCTAATTTTAAACTAATTAAATAATTAAAACCCTAATTTTAACCCTACTGGTACTGTAGCCGGGTTTAAGGCTTACGCGTTTCGCGTATACATACGCGATTCGCGTATGTGTAATACGATGTGACAAAACAGTTTCGTACAGAATTAAGTATTTTTATGTATTCTTTTATATTTTTTTTTACTAATAATTCGTAAATAATGATAATAATAAGTTTACAAGAAATAATAATGGGATAAATGGGAGTGTTTACTTAAATGTGTCACCCCTAGGTCCATGGATTGTTTTGAGTTTTAAGCCCTATTAAAATGTTTTAGTAATAAACTTTATATTTTTCTTTCGAATAAATATAAGGTTACGACTAACTAAATAAAATCTAATTTTCATCGGATTCTTTTTTTTTAGATAGCTACTATTCCCTAAGTATTTAAATTGAGATCTAGCCTAGTTTTGACTTTCGCCAATACCCAAATCATAACGGTTTCCCTTTTTATAATTTCACTAACATATAATTATTGATATTACCTAAACCACCGAAGTTTATTTCTAAATTGGTGTTAATAACTTATCCATAAATTCGTCTAGATCATTTTAATGTTGAAGCTTAATTTATGTAAATAAAAACAACTTTCGTTATTTAAATTTAATAAATTAAGTGGCAAGGGTTAAATACCTAATTACACAATAATGGTTCTTTTAACTAGGCTCAATATTAAAAATACTAAAGTTACATTTTAACTTTTACAAATGGTAACAATCCATTTCACTAGGGGCTCTACATCTAAGCAAACACTATAGAAATTTAGCTATTCATTACACTAGGGTAAACATAAAAATATAGATATGCAAACATAATAACAACGCTAATTTTAACAGAGTAAACTTACTAAAATATCTTCACTTTCATTAACTTCAAACGGTAGGAAAATTACAATAATAACACCCTTTTCACGCGTACAATAACACCCTTAATCACGAACAGTACACCTTTACTATTTGAAACTAATCCTAATATTTGAACTTTGAAACTGAAATGAAAATAATACAGATAATAATAATGACAATAGTATGTGTATAGTAATAATATGTTGTATATTATGTGTTGTCTCCACCCCCTTGTACACTGACTGCTACTCCGTATTTAACATTGAGGATTAGTGATATAGTTGGTCAAAAAGCCATCCCATTTGCTGTAGCACTAGGAAAAAGAATAGTTTTTAATCTCAAAAGCAGCCGCCCCATTTCTGATCCATGATTAAACTCGGCCTAACATTACGCGTTTCGTGTATAGGCTACACGATTCGTGTAAGAACAAATTACTACGCGTTTCGTGTAATCCTACACGATTCGCGTATGAGTTGATGGCAGTTTTCTTTATTTTTCTTTTTCGTTTGTTCTTTGTTGATCCCGTATCGACGTGTACTGACTTGGCACTTTCCATTTGAACTCTTTTCTTCATCTATCTTGTACTTTCATTCGGATAAACTTTTCTTGATATAAATTTGGTTAAAACTATCGTTTTATCGTCGTTTCTTCAAATAGCAAGCTCTCGTCCACTTTTGTCGTTTTTCTTGAATATTATACGTTGAATGTCTTTTTAAATGATAAAAGCTGATGAAATATAACTGATATTGCGTCGAATAATATGTATGTTTAGAGCAATATCAAAGACACTTATCAAAATACTTCTACTTAACAAAAATGCTTACAATTACATCCTCGTTCAGTTTCATCAACAATTCTACTCGTATGCACTCGTATTCGTACTCGTACAATACACAGCTTTTAGATGTATATACTATTGGTATATACACTCCAATGATCAGCTCTTAGAAGCCCATGTGAGTCACCTAACACATGTGGGAACCATCATTTGGCAACTAGCATGAAATATCTCATAAAATTACAAAAATATGAGTAATCATTCATGACTTATTTACATGTAAACAAAATTACACATCCTTTATATCTAATCCATATACCAATGACCAAAAATACCTACAAACACTTTCATTCTTCAATATTCTTCATCTAATTAATCTATCTCAAGTTCTATCTTCAAGTTCTAAGTGTTCTTCATAAATTCTACAAGTTCTAGTTTCATAAAATCAAGAATACTTCCAAGTTTGCTAGCTTACTTCCAGTCTTGTAGAGTGATCATCCAACCTCAAGAAATCTTTATTATTTACAGTAAGATATCTTTTTAATATAAGGTAATAATCATATTCAAACTTTGATTCAATTTCTATAACTATAACAATCTTATTTCGAGTGGAAATCTTACTTGAACTTGTTTTCGTGTCATGATTCTGCTTCAAGAACTTCGAGCCATCCAAGGATCCGTTGAAGCTAGATCCATTTTTCTATTTTCTAGTAGGTTTATCCAAGGAACTTAAGGTAGTAATGATGTTCATAACATCATTCGATTCATACATAAAAAGCGATCATATTCGAAGTGGTAAACTAGTAATCACTAGAACATAGTTTAGTTAATTCTAAACTTGTTCGCAAATAAAGTTAATCCTTCTAACTACACTTTTAAAATCAACTATACACATGATCTATATCTATATGATATGCTAACTTAATGATTTAAAACCCGGAAACACGATAAACACCATAAAACCGGATTTACGCCGTCGTAGTTACAACCGGGGGCTGTTTTGGTTTGGATAATTAAAAACTATGAAAAACTTTGATTTAAAAGCTATACTTCTGGGAAAATAATTTTTCTTATGAACATGAAACCATATCCAAAAATCATGGTTAAACTCAAAGTGAAAGTATGTTTTTCAAAACAGTCATCAAGATGTCGTTCTTTCGACGGAAATGACTACCTCTTTCAAAAACAACTTGTAACTTATATTTCCGACTATAAACCTATACTTTTTCTGTTTAGATTCATAAAATAGAGTTCAATATGACACCATAGAAATTTGATTCACTCAAAACGGATTTAAAATGAAGAAGTTATGGGTAAAACAAGATTGGATAATTTTTCTTGTTGTAGCAACGTGAAAATTGGTAACAAATCTATATTAATCATATCCTAGCTAACTTATATTGTATTATACATGTATTCTAATATATTATGTAATCTTGGGATACCATAGACACGTATGCAAATGTTTCGACCTATCATGTCGACCCATCTATATATATATATATATTGCGGAACAACCATAGACACTCTATATGTGAATGTTGGAGTTAGCTATACAGGGTTGAGGTTGATTCTAAAATATATATATAGTTTGAGTTGTGATCAATACTGAGATACGTATACACTGGGTCGTGGATTGATTCAAGATAATATTTATCGATTTATTTCTGTACATCTAACTGTGGACAACTAGTTGTAGGTTACTAACGAGGACAGCTGACTTAATAAACTTAAAACATCAAAATGTATTAAAAGTGTTGTAAATATATTTTGAACATACTTTGATATATATGTACATATTTGTTATAGGTTCGTGAATCGACCAGTGGTCAAGTCTTACTTCCCGACGAAGTAAAAAATCTGTGAAAATTAGTTATAGTCCCACTTTTAAACTCTAATATTTTTGGGATGAGAATACATGCAGGTTTTATAAATGATTTACAAAATAGACACAAGTACGTGAAACTACATTCTATGGTTGAATTATCGAAATCGAATATGCCCCTTTTTATTAAGTCTGGTAATCTAAGAATTAGGGAACAGACACCCTAATTGACGCAAATCCTAAAGATAGATCTATTGGGCCTAACAAACCCCATCCAAAGTACCGGATGCTTTAGTACTTCGAAATTTATATCATATCCGAAGGGTGTCCCGGAATGATGGGGATATTCTTAAATATGCATCTTGTGATATAAATTTCGAAGTACTAAAGCATCCGGTACTTTGGATGGGGTTTGTTAGGCCCAATAGATCTATCTTTAGGATTCGCGTCAATTAGGGTGTCAGTTCCCTAATTCTTAGATTACCAGACTTAATAAAAAGGGGCATATTCGATTTCAATAATTCAACCATAGAATGTAGTTTCACGTACTTGTGTCTATTTTGTAAATCATTTATAAAACCTGCATGTATTCTCATCCCAAAAATATTAGATTTTAAAAGTGGGACTATAACTCACTTTCACAGATTTTTACTTCGTCGGGAAGTAAGACTTGGCCACTGGTTGATTCACAAACCTATAACAATATATACATATATATCAAAGTATGTTCAAAATATATTTACAAAACTTTTAATACATTTTGATGTTTTAAGTTTATTAAGTCAGCTGTCCTCGTTAGTAACCTACAACTAGTTGTCCACAGTTAGATGTACAAAAATAAATCGATAAATATTATCTTGAATCAATCCACAACCCAGTGTATACGTATCTTAGTATTGATCACAACTCAAACTATATATATATATTTTGGAATCAACCTCAACCCTGTATAGCTAACTCCAACATTCACATATAGAGTGTCTATGGTTGTTCCGCAATATATATATATAGATGGGTCGACATGATAGGTCGAAACATTGTATACGTGTCTATGGTATCTCAATATTACATAATATACAATATAAGTTGATTAGGTTATGGTTGGAATAGATATATTACTAACTTTCACGTAGGTAAAATGAGTAGTTTTTACCAATTTTGTTTTGCTCGCCATTTCTTTGTTTCTAATCCGTTTTGAGTGATTTAAGCGGCCACGGTTTTGTATTGAACTTGACTTTATGAAACTAAACAGAAAAGGTATAGGTTTATAGTCGAAAATACAAGTTACAAGTCATTTTTGAAAGAGGTAGTCATTTCCGTCGAAAGAACGACATCTTGATGACTGTTTTGAAAAACATACTTTCACTTTGAGTTTAACCAAGATTTTTGGATATGGTTTCATGTTCATAAGAAAAATCATTTTCCCAGAAGTATAGCTTTTAAATCAAAGTTTTTCATAGTTTTTAATTATCCAAACCAAAACAGCCCCCGGTTGTAACTACGACGGCGTAAATCCGGTTTTATGGTGTTTATCGTGTTTCCGGGTTTTAAATCATTAAGTTAGCATATCATATAGATATAGAACATGTGTATAGTTGATTTTAAAAGTGTAGTTAGAAGGATTAACTTTATTTGCGATTAAGTTTAGAATTAACTAAACTATGTTCTAGTGATTACAAGTTTATAACGTTGAATAAGACAGCTTTTTATGTATGAATCGAATGATGTTATGAACATCATTACTACCTCAAGTTGCTTGGATAAACCTACTGGAAATTAGAAAAATGGATCTAGCTTCAAAGGATCCTTGGATGGCTTGAAAGTTCTTGAAGCAGAATCATGACACGAAAACAATTTCAAGTAAGATTTTCACTCGAAATAAGATTGTTATAGTTATAGAAATTAAATTAAAGTTTGAATATGATTATTACCTTGTATTAGAAAGATAACCTACTCTAAGTAACAAAGGTTTCTTGATCTTGGATGATTACTTGGAATGGATTTAGAAAACTTGGAAGTAAACTTGCAATCTTGGAAGTATTCTTGATTTTATGAAACTAGAACTTTTAGAATTTATGAAGAACACTTAGAACTTGAAGATAGAACTTTAGAGAGATCAATTAGATGAAGAAATTTGAAGAATGAAAGTGTTTGTAGGTGTTTTTGGTCGTTGGTGTATGGATTAGATATAAAGGATATGTAATTTTGTTTTCATGTAAATAAGTCATGAATGATTACTCATATTTTTGTAATTTTATGAGATATTTCATGCTAGTTGCCAAATGATGGTTCCCACATGTGTTAGATGACTCATATGGGCTGCTAAGAGCTGATCATTGGAGTGTATATACCAATAGTATATACATCTAAAAGCTGTATATTGTACGAGTACGAATACGGGTGCATACGAGTAAAATTGTTGATGAAACTGAACGAGGATGTAATTGTAAGCATTTTTGTTAAGTAGAAGTATTTTGATAAGTGTCTTGAAGTCTTTCAAAAGTGTATGAATACATATTAAAACACTACATGTATATACATTTTAACTGAGTCGTTAAGTCATCGTTAGTCGTTACATGTAAGTGTTGTTTTGAAACCTTTAGGTTAACGATCTTGTTAAATGTTGTTAACCCAATGTTTATAATATCAAATGAGATTTTAAATTATTATATAATCATGATATTATGATGTACAAATATCTCTTAATATGATATATATACATTAAATGTCATTACAACAATAATCAGAAGCAGCTATGCCAAAGGTGTGAAAAGTATCACTCGGGGTTCTGCACCAAATTTTGCAACAAGTGTAAAAGAAATGGTCATAGCGCGGCGAAGTGTGAGGTCTACGGACCAGGGGCTAACAGAACGAAAGGAACAAATGGTGTCAGAACGAGTAATGGTGGAGCAAGTAGTGTCGGAGCAAGTTATGCCAATGTAATTTGTTATAAATGTGGAAAACCGGGCCAAATTATTAGAAATTGCCCGAACCAGGAGAACACGAATGGACAAGGCCGCGGAAGAGTTTTCAATATTAATGCGGTAGAGGAACAGGAAGACCCGGAGCTTGTTACGGGTACGTTTCTTATTGACAATAAATCTTCTTACGTTTTATTTGATTCGGGCGCGGATAGAAGCTATATGAGTAGAGATTTTTGTACTAAATTAAGTTGTCCATTGACGCCGTTGGATAGTAAATTTTTACTCGAATTAGCAAACGGTAAATTAATTTCAGCAGATTATATATGCAGGAATCGAGAAATTAAACTGGGTAGCGAAATATTTAAGATTGATTTGATACCAGTAGAGTTAGGGAGTTTTGATGTAATAGTTGGCATGGACTGGCTGAAGAAGGTGAAAGCAGAGATCGTATGTTATAAAAATGCAATTTGCATTGTACGAGAAGAAGGAGAACCCTTAATGGTGTACGGAGAAAAGGGCAACACGAAGCTACATCTTATTAGTAATTTGAAGGCACAAAAACTAATAAGAAAAGGTTGCTATGCTGTTCTACCACATGCCGAGAAAGTACAAACTGAAGAAAAGAGCATCAATGATGTTTTTGTCGCAAAAGAATTTCCCGATGTATTTCAGAAAGAATTACCAGGACTACCTCCACATCTATCTGTTGAATTTCAAATAGATCTTGTACCAGGAGCTGCACCAATAGCTCGTGCTCCTTACAGACTCGCACCCAGCGAGATGAAAGAACTGCAAAGCCAACTGTAAGAACTATTAGAACGTGGTTTCATTCGACCAAGCACATCACCATGGGGAGCTCATGTTTTGTTTGTCAAGAAAAAAGATGGTACATTTAGGTTGTGTATTGACTACAGAGAGTTGAACAAACTTACCATCAAAAACCGTTATCCACTGCCGAGAATTGACAACTTATTTGATCAACTACAAGGCTCGTCGGTTTATTCGAAGATCGATTTACATTCTGGATATCATCAAATGCGAGTAAAGGAGGATGATATTCCAAAAACTGCTTTTAGGACGCGTTATGGTCATTACGAGTTTATGGTTATGCCGTTTGGATTGACTAACGCACCAGCTGTGTTCATGGACCTTATGCACCGAGTGTGTGGGCCATATCTTGACAAGTTTGTCATTGTTTTCATCGATGACATACTTATTTACTCAAAGAATGATCAAGAGCACGAAGAACATTTGAGAAAAGTGCTAGAAGTATTGAGGAAAGAAAAACTGTACGCTAAGTTTTCAAAGTGTGCATTTTGGTTGGAAGAAGTTCAATTCCTCGGTCACATAGTGAACAAAGAAGGTATCCAGGTAGACCCGGCAAAGATCGAAACCGTTGAAAAGTGGGAAACCCCAAAAACTCCGAAGCATATACGTCAATTTTTAGAGATTTCTCCAAAATAGTAAAACCCTTGACTGCATTAACGCATAAAGGGAAGAAATTTGAATGGAAGGATGAACAAGAGAAGGCGTTTCAGTTATTGAAGAAAAAGCTAACTACGGCACCTATATTGTCATTGCCTGAAGGGAATGATGATTTTGTGATATATTGTGACGCCTCAAAGCAAGGTCTCGGTTGTGTATTAATGCAACGAACGAAGGTAATTGCTTATGCGTCTAGACAATTGAAGATTCACGAGCAAAATTATACGATGCATGATTTGGAATTAGGCGCAGTTGTTTTTGCATTAAAGACTTGGAGGCACTACTTATATGGGGTCAAAAGTATTATATATACCGACCACAAAAGTCTTCAACACATATTTAATCAGAAACAACTGAACATGAGGCAGCGTAGGTGGATTGAATTGTTGAATGATTACGACTTTGAGATTCGTTACCACACGGGGAAGGCAGATGTGGTAGCCGACGCCTTGAGTAGAAAGGATAGAGAACCCATTCGAGTGAAATCTATGAATATAATGATTCACAATAATCTTACTACTCAAATAAAGGAGGCGCAACAAGGAGTTTTAAAAGAGGGAAATTTAAAGAATGAAATACCCAAAGGATCGGAGAAGCATCTTAATATTCAGAAAGATGGAACCCGGTATAGGGCTGAAAGGATTTGGGTACCAAAATTTAGAGATATGAGAGAAATGGTACTTAGAGAAGCTCATAAAACCAGATACTCAATACATCCTGGAACGGGGAAGATGTACAAGGATCTCAAGAAACATTTTTGGTGGCAAGGACTGCAAGTGGTTTTGATACTATTTGGGTAATAGTTGATCGTCTCACCAAATCAGCACACTTCCTGTCAATAAGAGAAGATGACAAGATGGAGAAGTTAGCACGACTGTATTTGAAGGAAGTCTTCTCCAGACATGGAATACCAATCTCTATTATCTCTGATAGGGATGGCAGATTTATTTCAAGATTCTGGCAGACATTACAGCAAGCATTAGGAACTCGTCTAGACATGAGTATTGCCTATCATCCACAAACTGATGGACAGAGTAAAAGGACGATACAAACACTTGAAGACATGCTACGAGCATGTGTTATTGATTTCGGAAACAGTTGGGATCGACATCTACCGTTAGCAGAATTTTCCTACAACAATAGCTACCATTCAAGCATTGAGATGGCTCCGTTTGAAGCACTTTATGGTAGAAAGTGAAGGTCTCCGATTTGTTGGAGTGAAGTGGGGGATAGACAGATTACGGGTCCGAAGATAATACAAGAAACTACTGAGAAGATATTCCAAATTCAACAACGGTTGAAAACCGCCCAAAGTCGACAAAAGAGCTACACCGACATTAAAAGAAAAGATATAGAATTTGAAATTGGAGAGATGGTCATGCTTAAGGTTGCACCTTGGAAAGGTGTTGTTCGATTTGGCAAACGAGGGAAATTAAATCCAAGGTATATTGGACCATTCAAGATTATTGATCGTGTCGGACCAGTAGCTTACCGACTTGAGTTACCTCAACAACTCACGGCTGTACATAACACTTTCCACGTCTCGAATTTGAAGAAATGTTTTGCTAAAGAAGATCTCACTATTCCGTTGGACGAAATCCAAATCAATGAAAAACTTCAATTCATTGAAGAACCCGTTGAAATAATGGATCGTGAGGTTAAGAGACTTAAACAAAACAAGATACTGATTGCTAAGGTTTAATAGAATGCTCGTAGAGGACCCGAGTTCACCTGGGAACGAGAAGATCAGATGAAGATGAAGTACCCGCACTTATTTCCAGAAGATGAGCCAACACCTCCAATCGCTTAAAATTTCGGGACGAAATTTATTTAACGGGTAGGTACTGTAGTGACCCGAAATTTTTCGAACCTTTCTATGATTATATGTTTAATGAAAACTATATTTACATGATTAAATGTTTCCAACATGTTAAGCAATCAAACTTGTTAAGACTTGGTTAATTGAAACGGAAATTTTGTAAACGTCTGATTACCCAGTTTGACCAATGATTCACGAACGCTATAAGTTGTATATGACATGATGATACATAAATGAATAAATATATACATAAATGAACTACATAAGTAAAAACAAGACTACTAACTTAAGGATTTCGAAACGAGACATATATGTAACGATTATCGTTGTAACGACATTTAAATGTATATATCATATTAAGATATATTAATATATCATAATATCATGATAATATAATAATTTAAAATCTCATTTGATATTATAAACTTTGGGTTAACAACATTTAACAAGATCGTTAACCTAAAGGTCTCAAAACAACACTTACATGTAACGACTAACGATGACTTAACGACTCAGTTAAAATGTATATACATGTAGTGTTTTAATATGTATTCATACACTTTTGAAAGACTTCAAGACACTTATCAAAATACTTCTACTTAACAAAAATGTTTACAATTACATCCTCGTTCAGTTTCATCAACAATTCTACTCGTATGCACCCGTATTCGTACTCGTACAATACACAGCTTTTAGATGTATGTACTATTGGTATATACAATCCAATGATCAGCTCTTAGCAGCCCATTTGAGTCACCTAACACATGTGAGAACCATCATTTGGCAACTAGCATGAAATATCTCATAAAATTACAAAAATATGAGTAATCATTCATGACTTATTTACATGAAAACAAAATTACATATCCTTTATATCTAATCCATACACCAACGACCAAAAACACCTACAAACACTTTCATTCTTCAATTTTCTTCATCTAATTGATCTTTCTCAAGTTCTAACTTCAAGTTCTAAGTGTTCTTCATAAATTCTACAAGTTCTAGTTACATAAAATCAAGAATACTTTCAAGTTTGCTAGCTCACTTCCAATCTTGTAAGGTGATCATCCAACCTCAAGAAATCTTGATTTCTTAGAGTAGGTTATCTTTCTAATACAAGGTAATAATCATATTCAAACTTTGGTTCAATTTCTATAACTATAACAATCTTATTTCAAGTGATGATCTTACTTGAACTTGTTTTTGTGTCATGATTCTGCTTCAAGAACTTCGAGCCATCCAAGGATCCGTTGAAGCTAGATCCATTTTTCTCTTTTCCAGTAGGTTTATCCAAGGAACTTAAGGTAGTAATGATGTTCATAACATCATTCGATTCATACATAAAAAGCTATCATATTCGAAGTGGTAAACTAGTAATCACTAGAACATAGTTTAGTTAATTCTAAACTTGTTCATAAATAAAGTTAACCCTTCTAACTACACTTTTAAAATCAAATTTACACATGATCTATATCTATATGATATGCTAACTTAATGATTTAAAACCCGAAAACACGATAAACACCATAAAACCGTATTTACGCCGTCGTAGTTACAACCGGGGGCTGTTTTGGTTAGGATAACTAAAAACTATGAAAAACTTTGATTTAAAAGCTATACTTTTGGGAAAATTATTTTTCTTATGAACATGAAACCATATCCAAAAATCATGGTTAAACTCAAAGTGAAAGTATGTTTTTCAAAACAGTCATCAAGATGTCGTTCTTTCAACGGAAATGACTACCTCTTTCAAAAATGACTTGTAACTTGTATTTCCGACTTTAAACCTATACCTTTTCTGTTTAGTTTCATAAAGTCAAGTTCAATACAAAACCTTGGCCGCTTAAATCACTCAAAACGGATTAGAAACGAAGAAATGGCGAGGAAAACAAAATTGGTAAAAACTACTCATTTTAGCTACGTGAAAATTGGTAACAAATCTATTCCAACCATAACTTAATCAACTTGTATTGTATATTATGTAATCTTGAGATACCATAGACACGTATACAATGTTTCAACCTATCATGTCGACACATCTATATATATTTCGGAACAACAATAGACACTCTATATGTGAATGTTGGAGTTAGCTATACAGGGTTGAGGTTGATTCCAAAAAATATATAGTTTGAGTTGTGATCAATACTGAGATATGTATACACTGGGTCGTGGATTGATTCAAGATAATATATATCGATTTATTTCTGTACATCTAACTGTGGACAACTAGTTGCAGGTTACTAACGAGGACAGCTGACTTAATAAACTTAAAACATCAAAATGTATTAAAAGTGTTGTAAATATATTTTGAACATACTTTGATATATATGTACATATTTGTTATAGGTTCGTGAATCGACCAGTGGCCAAGTCTTACTTCCCGACGAAGTAAAAAATCTGTGAAAGTGAGTTATAGTCCCACTTTTAAAATCTAATATTTTTGGGATGAGAATACATGCAGGTTTTATAAATGATTTACAAAATAGACACAAGTACGTGAAACTACATTCTATGGTTGAATTATCGAAATCGAATATGCCCCTTTTTATTAAGTCTGGTAATCTAAGAATTAGGGAACAGACACCCTAATTGACGCGAATCCTAAAGATAGATCTATTGGGCCTAACAAACCCCATCCAAAGTACCAGATGCTTTAGTACTTCGAAATTTATATCATATCCGAAAGGTGTCCCGGAATGATGGGGATATTCTTAAATATGCATCTTGTTAATTTCGGTTACCAGGTGTTCACCATATGAATGATTTTTATCTCTATGTATGGGATGAGTATTGAAATATGAAATCTTGTGGTCTATTATTATGATTTGATAATATATAGGTTAAACCTATAACTCACCAACATTTTTGTTGACGTTTTAAGCATGTTTATTCTCAGGTGATTATTAAGAGCTTCCGCTGTCGCATACTTAAATAAGGACGAGATTTGGAGTCCATGCTTGTATGATATTGTGTAAAAACTGCATTCAAGAAACTTATTTCGTTGTAACATATTTGTATTGTAAACCATTATGTAATGGTCGCGTGTAAACAGGATATTTTAGATTATCATTATTTGATAATCTACGTAAAGCTTTTTAAACATTTATTGATGAAATAAAGGTTATGGTTTGTTTTAAAATGAATGCAGTCTTTGAAAAACGTCTCATATAGAGGTCAAAACCTCGCAACGAAATCAATTAATATGGAACGTTTTTAATCAATACGAACGGGACATTTCAGTTGGTATCACAATATGAACGGGACATTTCAGTTGGTATCAGAGCGTTGGTCTTAGAGAACCAGAAAATTTGCATTAGTATGTCTTATCGAGTTTGTTAGGATGCATTAGTGAGTCTGAACTTCGACCGTGTTTTCTTTAAAAATGATTGCTTAACATTTTTGTTGGAAACTATATATTTTTAACATGTGAATATTATGTGATATATTAATCTCTTAACGTGTTTGATATTATGTGATAGATGTCTACCTCTAGAACAAGTCCCATTGACTCACCTAATAATAATGAAGAGTCAAATGTAAATTGGAATGATTCGTGGACGGATTCACAAGTTCCCGAAGAGGAACCGGAAGAAGAGTCAGAACTGGAAGAATAATCGGAACCGGAAGAAGAATCGGAACCGGAAGAAGAAATAGAACCAGTGAGGGAAATAATAAAACGGTTAAGTAGAAGAAAATCCTCAACCAACCGACCAAAGTTAATTATGGTCAATGGTGTTTTCGCCAAGGAAGCAAAGTATTGGGAGGATTACCAATTCTCCGATGAATCGGATCCCGACAAGGATTCCGATGATGTTATAGAAATTACCCCAACACAATTTAATAAGGCAAAAGAGAACAATAAGGGAAAGGGCATAAAAATAGAGAAATTTGATTCCAAACCTGATGAACTTTATATGTATCGTCAACACCCGTATTTCTTAAGTTGTGACAATAACCCAGAAACCTCTAAACCACCAGGTTTTTCTAAACCAATGTGGAAAACGACGGCTCGTATTAGCGAACATCATATATCCCTAGAAACTTGGCAAAACGAACCAAAACCGAAGAAGAAGAAACGAGCGAGTCGAAATAAGATAGTTGTATTCGTGTGGTGTAATATATGTAATATAGTGTGCTTATGCTTTATGATATATGTAAAAATTGCTTGTATTAATAAGTATTTTTTTTATGAATCTAACTCTTGTCTATTTTACAGTATAAAAACACAAAATGGATAGACAACTCAATATTTTAAGAGACCTACCCGGAGACATGATTGATGAAATCTTGTCTAGAGTCGGTCATAATTCCTCGGCACAACTATTTAAGGCGAGATCAGTTTGTAAGACATTCGAAGAACGTTCCAAGAATGCCTTGATTTATAAAAGGCTTTCATTCGAAAGATGGGGGATATCACATTGGGAAATCCATAAGTTACGATGTGTTTACTTTGACGCATATATTGCGGGGAACCCAAATGCTATTTTACGCAACGGGTTAAGAAATTATTTTGACTCAATATATCCGAATATAGGACTTCGTGATTTAGAAAAAGCGGCTAACATGCAACATAAAGAAGCATGTTATGCTTATGGGTTAGTAATGTTCACTTCTCACCAAAGTGAGAACAAGAACATCGGGCTACAACTGTTAAACAAAATGTTCCCACAAGTGACGGAGTAGGTAATTGGGGTAAGAAATGAGGTTTTTAGATTGTTACAGGACTGTTGGACATTACATAACCCTCGTCCCTTTGACAACGTTACAACACGCTGTCTTATCAACGGCCATAACGGTTATGTTCCACAAGACCAAGGATGGGAAGTAGTCCTAGTAAAACCAGAATGCATGACTTGTTTCTGGACGTATGAATTATGTGTCTTTATTGCCTTTGTTGAACGACTTGTGTACTAGCTAGAATTATCTTCACAACCATCTTGTATCAAATTTATTGTGTGCTATATTTCATGCTATATGTAAAATAAGCGGTATTGTAAGTTTGTAAAATATTGTGTAAAAGTTTGAACGCGAAATATTATTATAATCAGTTTTTCATATAGAATTGTAGTAGTTGAATTGTATATTAGCTACTAAGTATGAACTTAACGGGTAGGTACTACCCGAATTTAAACTTATAAAACGCTAATATGAAGAAAAAGCTTTTATAAATGAGTTCATATTATGCTACGAGATACTATTGACTACTCTTAATATTCTGTATGATTAACTTGTTTCATTTGACTATTTTGAAGGAAATGGCACCAACTACTCGACACACCTTGAATATGAGCGAAGAGGAATTTCGTGCCTT
Organism: Rutidosis leptorrhynchoides; assembly: GCF_046630445.1. Lineage (NCBI taxonomy): Eukaryota > Viridiplantae > Streptophyta > Magnoliopsida > Asterales > Asteraceae > Rutidosis > Rutidosis leptorrhynchoides. The sequence continues at coordinate 347,794,379 of NC_092333.1, forward strand.
TCTTGCTTCAAACATAGCCGCAGTACAGGCTGCGCTACATACCAACAATAACCTTGGATCTAGCAGTACAGAAAATCTTGTAGGATGCTGTAAGACCCGAGTATTTGTAGTGCACATAAGTGTAATGTACGATACTTGAAACGGGCTTTTGGTTGTATATATTTAAAAGCAAGAAAGAAGCTGAACTGGAGGTGTCGCGCGCCGCGCCATCTGTCTGCGACAGATTATCCTCTTCTTTTAAAATAGATATTTTGAGGGCATTTTGGTCAAAACACATTGGAGCCCGAATTTAATACCTTGGATCAGTTTTGGAGCTTCATTCACTCCATTCCCAACAACCTTATCTTCTCCAATTAAACTCTAGAGAGAGAGTGCAATCCTTGAGAGAGAAAGCTCCATTAAAGGGTAAAAGAGGTTGAATCGGGTCTTGGTGCAAGTTATAAAGTCGTTCATCTAGTCGATAGCTACGTGGTGATTATGTTGGTAAGTTATAAAACCCGATTTCTTACTTTAATTGCTTTAAGGGTTAGGGTTTGGGCTAGTGATGAACCAAAGACCTATTTTGTTAGTATTTTGGGGATTTTGGGTGAATATGGGTTATGAAGGCCCATTGATGACTAACCTAGGGTTTGAATGTGTTAATTGGACTTTTGAGTCTTAAATTTGGTTAGTTAGTTGCTAGAACACTTTAATAATATGTAAATGGGTGTTATTGGGTATGGATGACCCAAATGGGTGTGTTGACCTTGAAATGGGTCAAATGAGTCTTTAATGACCTAAGTGGCCTAGCAAGTATGAAAACGAGTTAGCCTTGCGACCTAAATGTGTTTTAAACCCATCTTGACGAATGATTAGGGTTTTGGTGTGTGTTGACCCAATTTAGGGTTAAGGGTGCAAATGGGTTGAAATTGCACCTTGGGTCAAAATGGCTTGGAATGGTGAAAGGGTTTGGTTGACCGACTTGATTTTGCGTTTGATGATGTGTATTATATGATAGGTACGTTACTTTGAGGTCTTGCAAGCCTGGGTATCTTTTCACAAGACTTTGAGGTGAGTGGAATAATTATATGCGTAGGTATATAATGTATCTATTTGTTGTAGTGTGAAATATGTAGTGTCGAGGTGTTAAGACACCACATTTCACGTGAAGAGTGTAGCATCGAGGTGTTAAGATGCCACTCGGGTGTAGCATCGAGGTGTTAAGATGCCACCTAGGAGTGTAGTGTCGAGGTGTTAAGACACCACTCCGTAAAATGATGAGTGAAGCATCGAGGTGTTAAGATGCCACTCGGGGTGAAGTGCCGAGGTGTTAAGGTGCCACCCTAGGGGTTAGTGGTGTGAGGTGTTAAGTGCCCTAACGGATGTTGTGAACACCGATGGCGTTTTCGCAAGCGCCGTTCCCTTGTACTATTGGTTAACCATGGTTATTTGTGTTGTAAGCATATTATATTATTCGAGTTATATTCATATGTGGTTGTTATGCTAGCTTGTGATATTGGAGATTTATAGCTTGTTATTGTGATGATAAGCTAAATGTGTATGCTAGCGTGTTTGCGGGTTGGTGTGTAAGTGTATGCAAGTAGGTATAATTATATATGTATTCGTATAATTATTGCATTCACTAAGCTTTGATTACCCTCTCGTTGTTTACCATTTTATAGGTTCAGTTTTGGACAAGGGTAAGGGCATCGTTTTGGACTAGAGATCCCGCTTGATGCTAGGGGACGCTTTTGGCTTTAGTAGCTCTTGGAGTTTGACCGATATTTGGGTAGTTTAATCCCAAACGCCATGCTCATTGCGTAGTTTGGAACTTAAACTTTTTGGTGGTCGAAACTCTTAACTTGTACTAAACTTGTAATTTGGGTCGTGTGGGCCCCGCTTGTAAAATATTGATTTTATGTTTGAAACAGGTTAGTTTTACATATTTGGATGTATGGTAAAAAGCGTTTCGTCTAAAAGTGTCGGGAACTAGTCAATCTTTTTCGCATTTAAACACTTTTCGGACAGTCCACTTTGGCGCGCCGCGCCCCTACCTGGCGCGCCGCGCGGGTATGCTGCACATAATTTTTTTTTTTTTGTATTTTCACGTGGTTTGGTCGCGGGTTGGTTTTGGTTGTTACAAGTGGTATCAGAGCATGATCTAAGGGATTTAGGTGACTTGAGATAGGCGCCTAGACTTAGACTTTTTGTGTGTGCGTTATGCGGGACTTGTAGGACTTTGGTTCGGATCGGGATTGGTTTGTGCATAGGTTTATGTAAACTAATCATGCCCTATTCGTTATGTATGTTTAGCGAGCATCGAGCGAAATGGACGTTGTACTAGCAAGTTAATGCGACGTGTTCGTTTAACAATGATTAGCTACCATTGTTACGGGCGCAAATCGTGTCGAACAAGCAATGTACGACGATTGTAGAGCAAGATGGGGTAGTGTGGTGTATATGTATATACATGCGTGTTATGTCCTTTTGTTTCGCCGTTTAACCTACTTCGTTTTATAGAATGAAGACGATAAACGGACCCGATTATGATAACGGAAGTACAAGTGAGGACGCCGAGTTTTCGGCCAAGGATGAGGCCGTCTTTAAAAAGTTAAAAGCGGATTTTCTTACGGACGTCCGAAAAGTCTTCCAAGATTCGGTCGATGGGCATGTGACCGATTTGATAAATGAATGAATGAAGGCCACTATCGAAGAGGCCCTTGATGCTAGAAACATTTATCCTCGCGGTGAAGGAGGTGAGGGAAGTGATGTTAAAGCTAAGGGGTATAAAATACTATTAAATTTTACAAGGAAATACTATTAAATACGATACAATTTTACACAAGATATTTATTTATTTATTGAATGGATATACTTAAACCTTGCTACAACACTTATAGGCAGTGTACCTAATCGTACAGTAGTGTAGTTTTTAGTAAGTCCGGTTCGTTCCACAGGGAATCTTTTTCACAAAGCTTAACGCTATATCAGTTTAAATTTATAAAAATACAAATATATATATAAGTAATATTATTATTATAAAGGGGGGTTTTTACCGTTTAATGACCGGTTTGTCGATTTTAAAAATTTTAGTTGCAGTTAAAACAAAATGTAAAATATTAAATAAATAAAAGACTTAATTTAAAGCGTAAAGTAAATAACGATAATAAAATTGCGAATAATAAAAGTGCGATAAAATAAACTTGCGATAATTAAAAAGTACGATAATTAAAAGTGTAATTAAATACAATAACAATAAATAAAAATGTGATAATTAGAAGTGCAATTAAATATAAAATAAAGGAAATTAAATATGAAATAAAAGAATTATGCTTATTTAAACTTCCGTAATCATGATGTTTGACGTGTTAATTTTAGTTTTATGCCCATGGGTTAATTGTCCTTTGTCCTGGATTATTTAATATGTCCGTCTGGTTTTTGTCCATAACAGTCCATCAGTCATAAATATAAAGTGCGAGTGTCCTCGTCAAATTATCCTTATACCCGAAGTCAAATATTCCAACTAATTGGGGACTTAAACTGTAACAAGGTTTTATTACTTTGTTTAATAATTACACCAGGATGTCGACTGAGTGTAACCCAAGGTTTTAATACTTTGTTATCAATTATGCCAACTGTCCTTGTACATAATTTCTGAAAGGATCCATTCATATACATTATAAACGATTCACAATAGTTGATTACATCGCGAGGTATTTGACCTCTATATGATACATTTTACAAACATTGCATTCGTTTTTAAAAGATAAACTTTCTTTACAACGAAAGTTGACGGCATGCACAGCATTTCATAATACATCCAACTATAATTGGCTTAATAATAATCTTGATGAACTCAATGACTCGAATGCAACGTCTTTCAAAATATGCCATGAATGACTCCAAGTAATATCCTTAAAATGAGCTAATGCACAGCGGAAGATTTCTTTAATACCTGAGAATAAACATGCTTTAAAGTGTCAACCAAAAGGTTGGTGAGTTCATAGGTTTATCATAACAATCATTTCAATATATTAATAGACCACAAGATTTCCGTTTATAAATATATGTACACTCGCAAGAGTATAAAAGTATTCTATAAGTTGAAGGCACCCGGTAACAAGCCTTAACGTTCATATTTTACCCTCTGAAGTACACCAGATCAGGTGTGTTTAAAATAACCTCGAAGTACTAAAGCATCCCATAGTCAGGATGGGGTTTGTCAGGCCCAATAGATCTATCTTTAGGATTCGCGCCTACCGTACATAGACAAGTAGTTTAATGTTACCAAGCTAAGGGTATATTTCTGGTTTAAACCCACGTAGAATTAGTTTTAGTACTTGTGCCTATTTCGTAAAACATTTATAAATCAGCGCATGTATTCTCAACCCAAAAATATATATAAAAGGGAGCAAATGAAACTCACCATACTGTATTTCGTAGTAAAAATACATATAACGTCATTTAACAAGTGCAAGGTTGGCCTCGGATTCACGAACCTATATTAATTATATATATTTATATGTTGGTCAATATTTGTCTAACAATTTTTGGTCAAGTCATAGTGTACCACAATCCTAATGCTCGAGACTAATATGCAAAAGTCAACAAAAGTCAACTTGACCCAAAATGACTTCTAAAATTTATACGTGTTTATTATATAACTTAACTATAGTCGTTTTATATATTTAAATATATTTATTAGATTTTATAATAATAAAAGTCATTTATTAATAAAAATTTATATTAACGTTTATATATGATAAAATATACTTTTATATATCTTAAGTAGTAAAATTTATAAAGTTCACTTAATATCATAAAACTATAGTGGTAAGTATTATTAATGTAATTATATTACGCGTGGTGAAAAATATCTTTGTATCCCCTATTTATTTGATAAAATAATATTGATCATAATAATAATAAGTAAAAGCTGTATTATTTTGTAATAATAATTATTATTATTTTATAAAAAAAATAACAATATTTATATTTACTAAAAATGGTATTATGATAAAATGATAATACTAACATAATAGTAATAATGATATTTTATAATAACAATGATATTTCTATTAAAATAATAACGATGATAGTAATAATAATCATTTTAACAATAATACTAAAATTCAGTTGACTATAACTTCTAATCCGTTCATCGAAACCATTCGATATCTAAATGAAAAGTTCTTAATTTTTCGCTAGCTTTCCAATGACATGCATATCATATACCCTATCTGAAATGTCCCGATCTTATTGATTAAAAACGTTCCATATTAATTGATTTCGTTGCGAGGTTTTGACCTCTATATGAGACGTTTTTCAAAGACTGCATTCATTTTTAAACAAACCATAACCTTTATTTCATCAATAAAGGTTTAAAAAGCTTTATGTAGATTATCAAATAATGATAATCTAAAATATCCTGTTTACACACGACCATTACATAATGGTTTACAATACAAATATGTTACAACAAAATAAGTTTCTTGAATGCAGTTTTTACATAATATCATACAAGCATGGACTCCAAATCTTGTCCTTATTTAAGTATGCGACAGCGGAAGCTCTTAATAATCACCTGAGAATAAACATGCTTAAAACGTCAACAAAAATGTTGGTGAGTTATAGGTTTAACCTATATATATCAAATCGTAACAATAGACCACAAGATTTCATATTTCAATACACATCCCATACATAGAGATAAAAATCATTCATATGGTGAACACCTGGTAACCGACAATAACAAGATGCATATATAAGAATATCCCCATCATTCCGGGACACCCTTCGGATATGATATAAATTTCGAAGTACTAAAGCATCCGGTACTTTGGATGGGGTTTGTTAGGCCCAATAGATCTATCTTTAGGATTCGCGTCAATTAGGGTGTCTGTTCCCTAATTCTTAGATTACCAGACTTAATAAAAAGGGGCATATTCGATTTCGATAATTCAACCATAGAATGTAGTTTCACGTACTTGTGTCTATTTTGTAAATCATTTATAAAACCTGCATGTATTCTCATCCCAAAAATATTAGATTTTAAAAGTGGGACTATAACTCACTTTCACAGATTTTTACTTCGTCGGGAAGTAAGACTTGGCCACTGGTTGATTCACGAACCTATAACAATATATACATATATATCAAAGTATGTTCAAAATATATTTACAACACTTTTAATATATTTTGATGTTTTAAGTTTATTAAGTCAGCTGTCCTCGTTAGTAACCTACAACTAGTTGTCCACAGTTAGATGTACAGAAATAAATCGATAAATATTATTTTGAATCAATCCACGACCCAGTGTATACGTATCTCAGTATTGATCACAACTCAAACTATATATATTTTGGAATCAACCTCAACCCTGTATAGCTAACTCCAACATTCACATATAGAGTGTCTATGGTTGTTCCGAAATATATATAGATGTGTCGACATGATAGGTCGAAACATTGTATACGTGTCTATGGTATCTCAAGATTACATAATATATAATACAAGTTGATTAAGTTATGGTTGGAATAGATTTGTTACCAATTTTCACGTAGCTAAAATGAGAAAAATTATCCAATCTTGTTTTACCCATAACTTCTTCATTTTAAATCCGTTTTGAGTGAATCAAATTGCTATGGTTTCATATTGAACTCTATTTTATGAATCTAAACCAAAAAAGTATAGGTTTCTAGTCGGAAAAATAAGTTACAAGTCGTTTTTGTAAAGGTAGTCATTTCAGTCGAAAGAACGACGTCTAGATGACCATTTTAGAAAACATACTTCCACTTTGAGTTTAACCATAATTTTTGGATATAGTTTCATGTTCATAATAAAAATCATTTTCTCAGAATAACAACTTTTAAATAAAAGTTTATCATAGTTTTTAATTAACTAACCCAAAACAGCCCGCGGTGTTACTACGACGGCGTAAATCCGGTTTTACGGTGTTTTTCGTGTTTCCAGGTTTTAAATCATTAAGTTAGCATATCATATAGATATAGAACATGTGTTTAGTTGATTTTAAAAGTCAAGTTAGAAGGATTAACTTTTGTTTGCGAACAAGTTTAGAATTAACTAAACTATGTTCTAGTGATTACAAGTTTAAACCTTCGAATAAGATAGCTTTATATGTATGAATCGAATGATGTTATGAACATCATTACTACCTTAAGTTCCTTGGATGAACCTACTGGAAAAGAGAAAAATGGATCTAGCTTCAATGGATCCTTGGATGGCTCAAAGTTCTTGAAGCAAAATCATGACACGAAAACAAGTTCAAGTAAGATCATCACTTGAAATAAGATTGTTATAGTTATAGAAATTGAACCAAAGTTTGAATATGATTATTACCTTGTATTAGAATGATAACCTACTGTAAGAAACAAAGATTTCTTGAGGTTGGATGATCACCTTACAAGATTGGAAGTGAGCTAGCAAACTTGAAAGTATTCTTGATTTTATGAAACTAGAACTTTTGGAATTTATGAAGAACACTTAGAACTTGAAGATAGAACTTGAGAGAGTTCAATTAGATGAAGAAAATTGAAGAATGAAAGTGTTTGTAGGTGTTTTTGGTCGTTGGTGTATGGATTAGATATAAAGGATATGTAATTTTGTTTTCATGTAAATAAGTCATGAATGATTACTCATATTTTTGTAATCTTATGAGATATTTTATGCTAGTTGCCAAATGATGGTTCCTACATGTGTTAGGTGACTCACATGGGCTGCTAAGAGCTGATCATTGGAGTGTATATACCAATAGTACATACATCTAAAAGTTGTGTATTGTACGAGTACGAATACGGGTGCATACGAGTAGAATTGTTGATGAAACTGAACGAGAATGTAATTGTAAGAATTTTTGTTAAGTAGAAGTATTTTGATAAGTGTATTGAAGTCTTTCAAAAGTGTATAAATACATATTAAAACACTACATGTATATACATTTTAACTGAGTCGTTAAGTCATCGTTAGTCGTTACATGTAAGTGTTGTTTTGAAACCTTTAGGTTAACGATCTTGTTAAATGTTGTTAACCCAATGTTTATAATATCAAAAGAGATTTTAAATTATTATATTATCATGATATTATGATGTACGAATATCTCTTAATATGATATATATACATTAAATGTCGTTACAACGATAAACGTTACATATATGTCTCGTTTCAAAATCATTAAGTTAGTAGTCTTGTTTTTACATATGTAGTTCATTGTTAATATAATTAATGGTATGTTTACTTATCATAATATCATGTTAACTATATATATAACCATATATATGTCATCATATAGTTTTTTTTTACAAGTTTTAACGTTCGTGAATCACCGGTCAACTTGGGTGGTCAATTGTCTATATGAAACCTATTTCAATTAATCAAGTCTTAACAAGTTTGATTGCTTAACATGTTGGAAATATTTAATCATGTAAACATCAATCTCAATTAATATATATAAACATGGAAAAGTTCGGGTCACTACAGTACCTACCCGTTAAATAAATTTCGTCCCGAAATTTTAAGCTGTTGAAGGTGTTGACGAATCTTCTGGAAATAGATGCGGGTATTTCTTCTTCATCTGATCTTCACGCTCCCAGGTGAACTCGGGTCCTCTACGAGCATTCCATCGAACCTTAACAATTGGTATCTTGTTTTGCTTAAGTCTTTTAACCTCACGATCCATTATTTCGACGGGTTCTTCGATGAATTGGAGTTTTTCGTTGATTTGGATTTCATCTAACGGAATAGTGAGATCTTCTTTAGCAAAACATTTCTTCAAATTCGAGACGTGGAAAGTGTTATGTACAGCCGCGAGTTGTTGAGGTAACTCAAGTCGGTAAGCTACTGGTCCGACACGATCAATAATCTTGAATGGTCCAATATACCTTGGATTTAATTTCCCTCGTTTACCAAATCGAACAACGCCTTTCCAAGGTGAAACTTTAAGCATGACCATCTCTCCAATTTCAAATTCTATATCTTTTCTTTTAATGTCAGCGTAGCTCTTTTGTCGACTTTGGGCGGTTTTCAACCGTTGTTGAATTTGGATGATCTTCTCAGTAGTTTCTTGTATAATCTCCGGACCCGTAATCTGTCTATCCCCCACCTCACTCCAACAAATCGGAGACCTGCACTTTCTACCATAAAGTGCTTCAAACGGCGCCATCTCAATGCTTGAATGGTAGCTGTTGTTGTAGGAAAATTCTGCTAACGGTAGATGTCGATCCTAACTGTTTCCGAAATCAATAACACATGCTCGTAGCATGTCTTCAAGCGTTTGTATCGTCCTTTCGCTCTGACCATCAGTTTGTGGATGATAGGCAGTACTCATGTCTAGACGAGTTCCTAATGCTTGCTGTAATGTCTGCCAGAATCTTGAAATAAATCTGCCATCCCTATCAGAGATAATAGAGATTGGTATTCCATGTCTGGAGACGACTTCCTTCAAATACAGTCGTGCTAACTTCTCCATCTTGTCATCTTCTCTTATTGGTAGGAAGTGTGCTGATTTGGTGAGACGATCAACTATTACCCAAATAGTATCAAAACCACTTGCAGTCCTTGGCAATTTAGTGATGAAATCCATGGTAATGTTTTCCCATTTCCATTCCGGGATTTCGGGTTGTTGAAGTAGACCTGATGGTTTCTGATGCTCAGCTTTGACCTTAGAACACGTCAAACATTCTCCTACGTATTTAGCAACATCGGCTTTCATACCCGGCCACCAAAAATGTTTCTTGAGATCCTTGTACATCTTCCCCGTTCCAGGATGTATTGAGTATCTGGTTTTATGAGCTTCTCTAAGTACCATTTCTCTCATATCTCCAAATTTTGGTACCCAAATCCTTTCAGCCCTATACCGGGTTCCGTCTTCCCGAATATTAAGATGCTTCTCCGATCCTTTGGGTATTTCATCCTTTAAATTTTCCTCTTTTAAAACTCCTTGTTGCGCCTCCTTTATTTGAGTAGTAATGTTATTATGAATCATTATATTCATAGATTTTACTCGAATGGGTTCTCTATCCTTCCTGCTCAAGGCATCGGCTACCACATTTGCCTTCCCCGGGTGGTAACGAATCTCAAAATCGTAATCATTCAATAATTCAATCCACCTACGCTGCCTCATATTCAGTTGTTTCTGATTAAATATGTGTTGAAGACTTTTGTGGTCGGTATATATAATACTTTTGACCCCATATAAGTAGTGCCTCCAAGTCTTTAATGCAAAAACAACCGCGCCTAATTCCAAATCATGCGTCGTATAATTTTGTTCGTGAATCTTCAATTGTCTAGACGCATAAGCAATCACCTTCGTTCGTTGCATTAATACACAACCGAGACCTTGCTTTGATGCGTCACAATAAATCACAAAATCATCATTCCCTTCAGGCAATGACAATATAGGTGCCGTAGTTAGCTTTTTCTTCAATAACTGAAACGCTTTCTCTTGTTCATCATTCCATTCAAATTTCTTCCCTTTATGCGTTAATGCAGTCAAGGGTTTTGCTATTCTGGAAAAGTCTTGGATGAACCTTCTGTAGTAACCAGCTAGTCCTAAAAACTGGCGTATGTGTTTCGGAGTTTTCGGGGTTTCCCACTTTTCAACAGTTTCTATCTTTGCCGGATCCACCTTAATACCTTCTTTGTTCACTATGTGACCGAGGAATTGAACTTCTTCCAACCAAAATGCACACTTTGAAAACTTAGCGTACAATTCTTCCTTCCTCAATACTTCTAACACCTTTCTCAAATGTTCACCGTGTTCTTGGTCATTCTTTGAGTAAATAAGTATGTCATCAATGAAAACAATGACAAACTTGTCAAGGTATGGTCCACACACTCGGTTCATAAGGTCCATGAACACAGCTGGTGCATTAGTTAAACCAAACGGCATGACCATAAACTCGTAATGACCGTAACGTGTTCTGAAAGCAGTCTTTGGAATATCATCTTCTTTCACCCGCATTTGATGATACCCGGAACGTAAGTCAATCTTTGAATAAACAGACGAGCCTTGTAGTTGATCAAATAAGTCGTCGATTCTCGGTAGTGGGTAGCGGTTCTTGATGGTAAGTTTGTTCAACTCTCGGTAGTCGATACACAACCTGAATGTACCATCTTTCTTCTTGACAAACAAAACAGGAGCTCCCCACGGTGATGTGCTTGGTCGAATGAAACCACGCTCTAAAAGTTCTTGTAATTGGCTTTGCAGTTCTTTCATCTCGCTGGGTGCGAGTCTGTAAGGAGCACGAGCTATTGGTGCAGCTCCTGGTACAAGATCTATTTGAAATTCAACGGATCGATGTGGGGGTAATCCCGGTAATTCTTTCGGAAATACATCGGAAAATTCTTTTGCAATGGGAACATCATTGATGCTCTTTTCTTCAGTTTGTACTTTCTCGACGTGTGCTAGAACAGCATAGCAACCTTTTCTTATTAGTTTTTGTGCCTTCAAATTACTAATAAGATGTAGCTTCGTGTTGCCCTTTTCTCCGTACACCATTAAGGGTTTTCCTTTTTCTCGTATAATGCGAATTGCATTTTTGTAACAAACGATCTCCGCTTTCACTTCTTTCAACCAGTCCATACCGATTATCACATCAAAACTCCCTAACTCTACTGGTATCAAATCAATCTTAAATGTTTCGCTAACCAGTTTAATTTCTCGATTCCGACATATATTATCTGCTGAAATTAATTTACCATTTGCTAATTCGAGTAAAAATTTACTATCCAAAGGCGTCAATGGACAACTTAATTTAGCACAAAAATCTCTACTCATATAGCTTCTATCCGCACCCGAATCAAATAAAACGTAAGCAGATTTATTGTCAATAAGAAACGTACCCGTAACAAGCTCCGGGTCTTCCTGTGCCTCTACTGCATTAATATTGAAAACTCTTCCACGGCCTTGTCCATTCGTGTTCTCCTGGTTCGGGCAATTTCTAATAATGTGGCCTGGTTTTCCACATTTATAACAAACTACATTGGCATAACTTGCTCCGACACTACTTGTTCCGCCATTACTCGTTCCGACACCATTTGTTCCTTTCGTTCTATTAACCCCTGGTCCGTAGACCTCACACTTCGCCGCGCTATGACCATTTCTTTTACACTTGTTGCAAAATTTGGTGCAGAACCCCGAGTGATTCTTTTCACACCTTTGGCATAGTTGCTTCTGATTGTTGTTGTTGTTGCGGTTATTATTATTGTTGGGATGATTGTTGTAGTTGCTGTTGTTGTTGTTGTTGTTGTTGTTGTTGTTGGGCCGTTTGTTGTAGTTGCGATTGATGTTGCGATTGTTGGGATAATTGTTGCGATTATTGTTGTAATTGCTGTTGTTGTTGTATTGGTGATTCTTATCACCGTTTTCCTCCCACTTTCTTTTGACTTGCTTCACATTGGCCTCTTCAGCAGTCTGTTCTTTAATTCTTTCTTTAATCTGGTTCACTAGTTTGTGAGCCATTCTACATGCCTGTTGTATGGAGGCGGGCTCGTGTGAACTTATATCTTCTTGGATTCTTTCCGGTAATCCTTTCACAAACGCGTCGATCTTCTCTTCCTCATCTTCGAATGCTCCCGGACACAATAGGCACAATTCTGTGAATCGTCTTTCGTACGTGGTAATGTCAAATCCTTGGGTTCGTAACCCTCTAAGTTCTGTCTTGAGCTTATTGACCTCGGTTCTGGGACGGTACTTCTCGTTCATCAAGTGCTTGAATGCTGACCACGGTAGTGCGTACGCATCATCTTGTCCCACTTGTTCTAGATAGGTATTCCACCATGTTAACGCAGAACCTGTGAAGGTATGCGTAGCGTACTTTACTTTGTCCTCTTCAGTACACTTACTTATGGCAAACACCGATTCAACCTTCTCGGTCCACCGTTTCAATCCGATCGGTCCTTCGGTTCCATCAAATTCCAAAGGTTTGCAGGCAGTGAATTCTTTGTAGGTGCATCCTACACGATTTCCTGTACTGCTAGATCCAAGGTTATTGTTGGTATGTAGCGCAGCCTGTACTGCGGCTATGTTTGAAGCTAGAAAAGTACGGAATTCCTCTTCATTCATATTCACGGTGTGTCGAGTAGTCGGTGCCATTTCCTTCAAAATAGTTAAATGGAACAAGTTAATCATACAGAATATTAAGAGTAGTTAATAGTATTTCGTAGCATAATATGAACTCATTTATAAAAGCTTTTTCTTCATATTAGCGTTTTATAAGTTTAAATTCGGGTAGTACCTACCCGTTAAGTTCATACTTAGTAGCTAATATACAATTCAACTACTACAATTCTATATGAAAAACTGATTATAATAATATTTCGCGTTCAAACTTTTATACAATATTTTACAAACTTACAATACCGCTTATTTTACATAAAGCATGAAATATAGCACACAATAACTTTGATACAAGATAGTTGTGAAGACAATTCTAGCTAGTACACAAGTCGTTCAGCAAAGGCAATAAAGACACGTAATTCATACGTCCAGAAACAAGTCATGCATTCTGGTTTTACTAGGACTACTTCCCATCCTTGGTCTTGTGCAACATAACCGTTATGGCCGTTGATAAGACAGCGTGTTGTAACGTCATCAAAGGGACGAGGGTTACGTAATGTCCAACAGTCCCGTAATAATCTAAAAACCTCATTTCTTACCCCAATTACCGACTCCGTCACTTGTGGAAACGTTTTGTTTAATAGTTGTAGCCCGATGTTCTTGTTCTCACTTTGGTGAGAAGCGAACATTACTAATCCGTAAGCATAACATGCTTCTTTATGTTGCATGTTAGCCGCTTTTTCTAAATCACGAAGTCCAATATTCGGATATATTGAGTCAAAATAATTTCTTAACCCGTTGCGTAAAATAGCATTTGGGTTCCCCGCAATATATGCGTCAAAGTAAACACATCGTAACTTATGGGTTTCCCAATGTGATATCCCCCATCTTTCAAACGAAAGTCTCTTATAAACCAAGACATTCTTGGAACGTTCTTCGAATGTCTTACAAACTGATCTCGCTTTAAATAGTTGTGCCGAAGAATTCTGGCCGACTCTAGACAAGATTTCATCAATCATGTCTCCGGGTAGGTCTCTTAAAATATTGGGTTGTCTATCCATTTTGTGTTTTTAAACTGTAAAATAGACAAGAGTTAGATTCATAAAAAAAATACTTATTAATACAAGCAATTTTTACATATATCATAAAGCATAAGAACACTATATTCCATATATTACACCACACGAATACAACTATCTTATTCCGACTCGCTCGTTTCTTCTTCTTCGGTTTTGGTTCGTTTTGCCAAGTTTCTAGGGATATATGATGTTCCCCTAATACGAGCCGTCGTTGTCCACATTGGTTTAGAAAAACCTGGTGGTTTAGAGGTTCCCGGGTCATTGTTACAACTTAAGGACTTCGGGGGTTGACGATACATATAAAGTTCATCGGGGTTGGAATTAGATTTCTCTATTTTTATGCCCTTTCCCTTATTATTTTCTTTTGCCTTTTTAAATTCAGTTGGGGTAATTTCTATAACATCATCGGAATTCTCGTCGGAATCCGATTCATCGGAGAATTGGTAATCCTCCCAATATTTTGCTTCCTTGGCGGAAACACCATTGACCATAATTAACTTTGGTCGGTTGGTTGAGGATTTTCTTTTACTTAACCGTTTTATTATTTCCCCCACCGGTTCTATTTCTTCATCCGGTTCCGATTCTTCTTCCGGTTCCGATTCTTCTTCTGGTTCCGACTCTTCTTCCGGTTCCTCTTCGGGAACTTGTGAATCAGTCCACAAATCATTCCAATTTACATTTGACTCTTCATTATTATTAGGTGAGTCAATGGGACTTGTTCTAGAGGTAGACATCTATCACATAATATCAAACACGTTAAGAGATTAATATATCACATAATATTCATATGTTAAAAATATATAGTTTCCAACAAAAATGTTAAGCAATCATTTTTAAAGAAAACACGGTCGAAGTCCAGACTCACTAATGCATCCTAACAAACTCGATAAGACACACTAATGCAAATTTTCTGGTTCTCTAAGACCAACGCTCTGATACCAACTGAAATGTCCCGTTCTTATTGATTAAAAACGTTCCATATTAATTGATTTCGTTGCGAGGTTTTGACCTCTATATGAGACGTTTTTCAAAGACTGCATTCATTTTTAAACAAACCATAACCTTTATTTCATCAATAAAGGTTTAAAAAGCTTTATGTAGATTATCAAATAATGATAATCTAAAATATCCTGTTTACACACGACCATTACATAATGGTTTACAATACAAATATGTTACAACAAAATAAGTTTCTTGAATGCAGTTTTTACATAATATCATACAAGCATGGACTCCAAATCTTGTCCTTATTTAAGTATGCGACAACGGAAGCTCTTAATAATCATCTGAGAATAAACATGCTTAAAACGTCAACAAAAATGTTGGTGAGTTATAGGTTTAACCTATATATATCAAATCGTAACAATAGACCACAAGATTTCATATTTCAATACACATCCCATACATAGAGATAAAAATCATTCATATGGTGAACACCTGGTAACCGACAATAACAAGATGCATATATAAGAATATCCCCATCATTCCGGGACACCCTTCGGATATGATATAAATTTCGAAGTACTAAAGCATCCGGTACTTTGGATGGGGTTTGTTAGGCCCAATAGATCTATCTTTAGGATTCGCGTCAATTAGGGTGTCTGTTCCCTAATTCTTAGATTACCAGACTTAATAAAAAGGGGCATATTCGATTTCGATAATTCAACCATAGAATGTAGTTTCACGTACTTGTGTCTATTTTGTAAATCATTTATAAAACCTGCATGTATTCTCATCCCAAAAATATTAGATTTTAAAAGTGGGACTATAACTCACTTTCACAGATTTTTACTTCGTCGGGAAGTAAGACTTGGCCACTGGTTGATTCACGAACCTATAACAATATATACATATATATCAAAGTATGTTCAAAATATATTTACAACACTTTTAATATATTTTGATGTTTTAAGTTTATTAAGTCAGCTGTCCTCGTTAGTAACCTACAACTAGTTGTCCACAGTTAGATGTACAGAAATAAATCGATAAATATTATTTTGAATCAATCCACGACCCAGTGTATACGTATCTCAGTATTGATCACAACTCAAACTATATATATTTTGGAATCAACCTCAACCCTGTATAGCTAACTCCAACATTCACATATAGAGTGTCTATGGTTGTTCCGAAATATATATAGATGTGTCGACATGATAGGTCGAAACATTGTATACGTGTCTATGGTATCTCAAGATTACATAATATATAATACAAGTTGATTAAGTTATGGTTGGAATAGATTTGTTACCAATTTTCACGTAGCTAAAATGAGAAAAATTATCCAATCTTGTTTTACCCATAACTTCTTCATTTTAAATCCGTTTTGAGTGAATCAAATTGCTATGGTTTCATATTGAACTCTATTTTATGAATCTAAACCAAAAAAGTATAGGTTTCTAGTCGGAAAAATAAGTTACAAGTCGTTTTTGTAAAGGTAGTCATTTCAGTCGAAAGAACGACGTCTAGATGACCATTTTAGAAAACATACTTCCACTTTGAGTTTAACCATAATTTTTGGATATAGTTTCATGTTCATAATAAAAATCATTTTCTCAGAATAACAACTTTTAAATAAAAGTTTATCATAGTTTTTAATTAACTAACCCAAAACAGCCCGCGGTGTTACTACGACGGCGTAAATCCGGTTTTACGGTGTTTTTCGTGTTTCCAGGTTTTAAATCATTAAGTTAGCATATCATATAGATATAGAACATGTGTTTAGTTGATTTTAAAAGTCAAGTTAGAAGGATTAACTTTTGTTTGCGAACAAGTTTAGAATTAACTAAACTATGTTCTAGTGATTACAAGTTTAAACCTTCGAATAAGATAGCTTTATATGTATGAATCGAATGATGTTATGAACATCATTACTACCTTAAGTTCCTTGGATGAACCTACTGGAAAAGAGAAAAATGGATCTAGCTTCAATGGATCCTTGGATGGCTCAAAGTTCTTGAAGCAAAATCATGACACGAAAACAAGTTCAAGTAAGATCATCACTTGAAATAAGATTGTTATAGTTATAGAAATTGAACCAAAGTTTGAATATGATTATTACCTTGTATTAGAATGATAACCTACTGTAAGAAACAAAGATTTCTTGAGGTTGGATGATCACCTTACAAGATTGGAAGTGAGCTAGCAAACTTGAAAGTATTCTTGATTTTATGAAACTAGAACTTTTGGAATTTATGAAGAACACTTAGAACTTGAAGATAGAACTTGAGAGAGTTCAATTAGATGAAGAAAATTGAAGAATGAAAGTGTTTGTAGGTGTTTTTGGTCGTTGGTGTATGGATTAGATATAAAGGATATGTAATTTTGTTTTCATGTAAATAAGTCATGAATGATTACTCATATTTTTGTAATCTTATGAGATATTTTATGCTAGTTGCCAAATGATGGTTCCCACATGTGTTAGGTGACTCACATGGGCTGCTAAGAGCTGATCATTGGAGTGTATATACCAATAGTACATACATCTAAAAGTTGTGTATTGTACGAGTACGAATACGGGTGCATACGAGTAGAATTGTTGATGAAACTGAACGAGAATGTAATTGTAAGCATTTTTGTTAAGTAGAAGTATTTTGATAAGTGTATTGAAGTCTTTCAAAAGTGTATAAATACATATTAAAACACTACATGTATATACATTTTAACTGAGTCGTTAAGTCATCGTTAGTCGTTACATGTAAGTGTTGTTTTGAAACCTTTAGGTTAACGATCTTGTTAAATGTTGTTAACCCAATGTTTATAATATCAAAAGAGATTTTAAATTATTATATTATCATGATATTATGATGTACGAATATCTCTTAATATGATATATATACATTAAATGTCGTTACAACGATAAACGTTACATATATGTCTCGTTTCAAAATCATTAAGTTAGTAGTCTTGTTTTTACATATGTAGTTCATTGTTAATATAATTAATGGTATGTTTACTTATCATAATATCATGTTAACTATATATATAACCATATATATGTCATCATATAGTTTTTTTTTACAAGTTTTAACGTTCGTGAATCACCGGTCAACTTGGGTGGTCAATTGTCTATATGAAACCTATTTCAATTAATCAAGTCTTAACAAGTTTGATTGCTTAACATGTTGGAAATATTTAATCATGTAAACATCAATCTCAATTAATATATATAAACATGGAAAAGTTCGGGTCACTACACTATCTCAGTAGCATATGTATCTAATTCAGGATTCAACAAATCTATCTAAGGATAATATCGAATGTACAAGCATGCATAATCCTATATACTCGAGCACTAGTCAGGGATATACTATTGATATATAAAAGTTAAGTTATGAGTGCTCACGTATCAATATTGAGATTCAATATTGCAGGAAAGTACGTAGACGCAACGGAGATGATAAACACTAGATTGACCTCACGAGCATACCCATGAACCATACCCATCACCTCCATAGCTATAACCCATAATTTCCTTAGCTTCGACTCATTCAAAAAAACTATTTTGAAATCACTCGGACATCACTCCGTCGTAATATTTTATGTATACTAATAATATCTTGAAATAATAAAGAGCGAATATATATATATATATATATATATATATATATATATATATGTAAATCGATTGAGAGAGTTTAGAGAAATATATTTTCAAGTTTCTATGAAATAATGAAACCTATTGAATTCTATTTATAATAGATTTTTGAATTATTAAAGTGAATTATTAAAGTATGAATTATTAAAGTGAATTATTAAAGTATGAATTATTAAAGTGAATTATTAAAGTATGAATTATTAAAGTGAATTATTAAAGTATGAATTATTAAAGTGAATTATTAAAGTATGAATTATTAAAGTGAATTATTAAAGTTAAAGTAAAGTAAAAGTAAAGTAAAGGTAAAGTTAAAGTATAGTAAAAGTATAAAAACTATGTATGTATAATACGCGTATAAATATATATAATATTAATTTAAATCGTTATATATATTTAATGAAATAAAATATAAATATCGTTATATTTATTATACTGGTTAAGTAATGAGTTGTCAAAAGTGATTCTAGATATTTATAAAAGTTATATACGTTTTAATAATAAAGTTCTTTTTAAACTGAAAACGTCTTTGTACGTTTAAAAATAGATTAATAGAATATTATGGAAACCAATTCTCCACTAACTTTTGTCTAACTTTCATAAATGACACTTTTTGTTTTTATTTATAAATAGTTTTACAAATTATTCTGAATATCGTTAAGAGGAATAGATTTTCTCAAATCATAGTGAACCTTTCAACAGAGACTTGTAATCATAATTCAATGTTTCTGATAATTCAATCATTTAATATATATATATTTTTTAATTTCGTCGAAAATCATATTGAAACAAATACGTTCGTGTAAAGTATTATACGTTTAATACTTTATTAATATTCTCAAGTTATAATATATATACATATACATATCTATTTATATATAACGGTTCGTGAATCGTCGGAATTTGGTCGAGGTTATAATGAATGTATGAACACAGTTTAAAATTCTTGAGATTTAACTTAACAAACTTTGCTTATCGTGTCGGAATAATATAAAGATTAAAGTTTAAATTTGGTCGGAAATTTCCGGGTCGTCACAGTACCTACCCGTTAAAGAAATTTCGTCCCTGAAATTTGATAGAGGTCGTTATGGCTAACAATGAGAATGTTATTATGACGTAACAATTATGAAGTTTTATCATGTCTAAGAAGTATGGATAAAATAATTCGATTACTCGAAGCGTATGAGGGAAGTTATCGTAAATGAAGGAAATAAGATTATAGTGATTCGTCATATCTTTTGACATCATCACAATTGATCTCCGAATTTAAAGAAAATCTTTGTAATCTATGTTGGATTTGATGCTTCGGTGATTAAGGAGATTATGATTCTCTTCGAATTAATACGATAATCCATCTTGATATCTCTGTCGTATATTTCACTATAAATCCACCTCCTTTGTTTTCTTACAACTCACACCTTCTCAACTCATATTTTAAAGTATTTGTCAATATGTTTCATCCAGTGCTGATTCTCGATATACTCCTCACTTTCAAGTCTGTCGTTCTTCTTTTTCATCTGCCTCCGGAAGAATCTATTTACTTCTACTATACTCTCGGTTTTATAGTATTTTTAGTTCTTCCGTGTCTTTATATTGATATATACATCGATATATACAGTTTATAATTTTTGGGTGGTTGTTGGGTTTTATATCTTATATTTCAAAGCCCCTGCTTTTGTCTTCTATAATCATTGACATCCACAGTTAATGCTCCCTTCTATTTGCTGCTATTTATACTCCAATTTCTATTTTGGAGTTTTGTCCTTTTGTTTCTTCTTCTTGCGATTAAGCAACGTTTGTAATGGTCCAGTATTCGCAGATATGAATTTCAGAATGAATATAGTTAATGTTCTAAGAAGGAAATTGTAATGGCACGATCTTGACTTGTCAAATTACCAGAATACCTCGGAAAAGGCCGAATCATCAAGAAATATTTTCTTGATATTTAGAGATCAAAGAGAATACAAGAGTCGTGTAACATAGCACATGATGACGTTATGATCTGTGAATCATCATGTTCCATTTAGAAACTCAGCATGAATTACTGTAATATAATCACGTTGATCAAGTGTCATTATATTATACTAACTCATGCTTCAGCTCCCAACACTTCTTCAAGAATATTCCTATTTTAAACTCGAATGTTTCAGAATTTAGAAACTAAAATAGTTTCTTTTATGATATAATACAGATAGCGCGAAGAGGTAAATGATTTCAGATAAGAATAATTATAAAAATATCTTCAGAAGTATGGATGATATTTATAATGAAAGATACGATGATATCTTTGAATGTCTAATATTAGAGGATGATGAAGGATATTGTTCACAGGGGTTTAGAGTCAGGAGCAAGGTATTCGTTAATGACTTCAGCAAGTACTGAATCATTTGGAATCTTTGAAGGCAGATTTAGTCTTTGTGATTTGTCCACAGCCTCCTTCATACTTTGCTCAATCCGTTTTCCAGTTCCAAAACTTCTCTTTTTCTGAGCTTTGCCAATATACTATCCTTTATCATCCAACTTTTTACTGTTAAGGTCGTTTACAGTTTTTGCTGCTTCATCAGCATTTTTCAAAATTTTGAGAACTGGTTCGCAATTTAGGGTGTTTTTCAGAAATTTCTCATTCAAAGAATGTAAGTCTTGGAGGTAGACGTTGTGTGTATATGTAATTGTTGATGTAGACATGCTGCGAGGTTTCAAAATACTGATTGCTGATTCTCAATAATTGGTATGACAATTCTTGTTATAAGGTACGAATGAGTATATGATAGGGTTTCGATAATTATAATGATTTTTTTTTGGAAAGTCAAAGATCAGTGAAGTTGTTGGTAAGTTTATTGCTAATGTGGTGAATATAAACGATTCCCCGGTATCGTTGGCGAAAGGGCAACGTATCTATCGAGGTTATAATAAGACTGTTTTGATTGAGAAGTCGAAGTTGACTTGCTGGAGCTGTGACAAAACTGTCTATTTTGAAACGGAATTGAAAAGTTATTTTAGCTAGTAAATGCCAAAGGGTCTAACACGGATACGTGTCAAACTATGACTTGGGTTTTGAGAGTTTTTCAGGTGTATAACTGTGGGTAACATGTGGTTGGATCATCATCTCGATTGTTCCTTAGTTGAAGTGTCTTCAGGAATTTCGAAGGGTTTGAGCACATATTGTAATCGTTAATACATATGATGTTCTAACACAGTTTTGAAGTCAAAGTATAGCTTTGAAAGATATAGGAATCTAAGAGTGATGATACTGGTTATATTTCGAATTGAATTATGCGATTTCAAAATCAGAATATGTAATTGAATTTGAATGAGTATGATTGTTTTGATTTATATGAAAGAATGGATATTGTTGTGAAAGTAGGGAGTATAGTTGATGATTGCTGAATCAGTTTCGAAAAATGTAATATATTAATTGTGAATTTATATATCTCTCGGGTATTACCTACCCGTTAAAAAAATTCACAATTATATTTTGTACAAAAAGAAGTTTATTACAGTCTTTATGAAAATATATGTGTATATTTTCTTTAGATGTAATATAGATTTAATGAGTTAATATTAAATTAAACTCATTTGTTTTATGGTTGGAACTAGAATTGAGTAATCCCTAAAACTTTATAAATTGCAAAAGTATTTCTTCAATAATATTGAAATTATGAATCATTACTTTGTTATTTGTTGGTTTTCGTGAAATTCTTGTGAACTTCGCAAGATACGAATGATGTTATTTGAAAAGTTTCGAGTACATCGATGATGAAAGTGTAAAATCAAACATATATTCGAATAATACACTTGATTTATTATGAATTGGAATTTTATTGAATTGAGACAGAGATTGTAATTAACGATGGTTAAGTTGCGGACGAAGGACGTACATCATTGCATATTTGTAATATGAATTAACTGAGTAGTTAAGATTCACACATAATAGCTTAGTACGGGAAGATTTATTATGGTTTAAAAATTTATACATATAAAATATACATATAAATCTTTCGATTGGAAATGAGTTAATACTTCATAACTCGTTGATACAATATATTTATTGTTGATTCGTAATGATCTCTACAATGATTCTTGAACTGACAGAGTTTGTGATGTTACAGGTGCTGTTGATTCTGACGATACTAACGGCACTGATTGTGTTAATGATGCTACGGTCCTGTTGATGCTGTTGGTAAAACAATTCTAGCTTGTAAATCGTACACCATTTTCGATCAAAGTTTCTACTCTACCATCTCCGTTCACTCATCCAATTTACGGTCAGAATTAAATAATCTCTAAGATTTTGGAGATTACATAACTGCCGCAGAGATATCTCTTCAATGAAGTTTATGAATTAATACTTCATCATTTGTTGTTGTTGATATTCCTGGATATTTACAGGGCGTATGACGTTGATGTTTGAGATACAGATTGTGATGTTGCGGTATGGGATGTGGATGTTGTTGTTGGTGGTGGTGATGGTACTGTTGGTGTTGCTGATGGTGGTACTGTTTATGCTGCTGGTGCTGCTGCTGGTGTTTATAACCTTTGCACCATATTCTCTAAAGCCACTACCCGAGCGAGAAGCTCGTTGACTTCTTCTATTACACCGGGGTGATTGTCGGTTCAGACGAGCGGATAAATAAAATCTAGAATTTGGTGTAGTATGTAAGCGTGACGAGATACTCTAGAAATAAGAGAGAAAATGGTGTTTCGGATAGGTTCGCCGGTAAGTGCTTCAGGTTCTTCGCCAAGAGGGCAATGTGGTGGATGGAAGGGATCACCTTCTTCTTGTCTCCAATGATTAAGGAGGCTACGAACCCATCCCCAATTCATCCAGAATAGATGATGACTAATTGGTTGATCCATTCCGGTCACACTGCTTTCGGAACTTGAGTGGGATTCCATTTCGGAATCCGAGGGACTTGAACTAATGACGAATTCTATTTCGTACGATTGAATAAAGAATTTTTCGATATGAAATGATTTTTCGGCTATCGGGTGGTATTCTAATTATATAGAGCAAAAGGTTTCGTAGATTACGGAGGAATTTACGGAATATGTCAGGAAAAGTTTACAGTAACAGATACGCTAAGATATGAATTACCAGATACGCTAAGATATGAATTTTGTCTATACACTATTCATACAATCAATGTAATAAGATGTGTCTAGACTAAGAATGATAAGCAGGTAATTTCCGACAAAAATGATGAGCAAAACTTTTGAAATGCAGACACGGTCGAAGTCCAGACTCACTAATGCATCCTAACGACTATCAGTTAGACACACCAATGCAGACCTGGTTCGCTAAGACCACCGCTCTGATACCAACTGAAAGGATCCATTCATATACATTATAAACGATTCACAATAGTTGATTACATCGCGAGGTATTTGACCTCTATATGATACATTTTACAAACATTGCATTCGTTTTTAAAAGATAAACTTTCTTTACAACGAAAGTTGACGGCATGCACAGCATTTCATAATACATCCAACTATAATTGGCTTAATAATAATCTTGATGAACTCAATGACTCGAATGCAACGTCTTTCAAAATATGCCATGAATGACTCCAAGTAATATCCTTAAAATGAGCTAATGCACAGCGGAAGATTTCTTTAATACCTGAGAATAAACATGCTTTAAAGTGTCAACCAAAAGGTTGGTGAGTTCATAGGTTTATCATAACAATCATTTCAATATATTAATAGACCACAAGATTTCCGTTTATAAATATATGTACACTCGCAAGAGTATAAAAGTATTCTATAAGTTGAAGGCACCCGGTAACAAGCCTTAACGTTCATATTTTACCCTCTGAAGTACACCAGATCAGGTGTGTTTAAAATAACCTCGAAGTACTAAAGCATCCCATAGTCAGGATGGGGTTTGTCAGGCCCAATAGATCTATCTTTAGGATTCGCGCCTACCGTACATAGACAAGTAGTTTAATGTTACCAAGCTAAGGGTATATTTCTGGTTTAAACCCATGTAGAATTAGTTTTAGTACTTGTGCCTATTTCGTAAAACATTTATAAATCAGCGCATGTATTCTCAACCCAAAAATATATATAAAAGGGAGCAAATGAAACTCACCATACTGTATTTCGTAGTAAAAATACATATAACGTCATTTAACAAGTGCAAGGTTGGCCTCGGATTCACGAACCTATATTAATTATATATATTTATATGTTGGTCAATATTTGTCTAACAATTTTTGGTCAAGTCATAGTGTACCACAATCCTAATGCTCGAGACTAATATGCAAAAGTCAACAAAAGTCAACTTGACCCAAAATGACTTCTAAAATTTATACGTGTTTATTATATAACTTAACTATAGTCGTTTTATATATTTAAATATATTTATTAGATTTTATAATAATAAAAGTCATTTATTAATAAAAATTTATATTAACGTTTATATATGATAAAATATACTTTTATATATCTTAAGTAGTAAAATTTATAAAGTTCACTTAATATCATAAAACTATAGTGGTAAGTATTATTAATGTAATTATATTACGCGTGGTGAAAAATATCTTTGTATCCCCTATTTATTTGATAAAATAATATTGATCATAATAATAATAAGTAAAAGCTGTATTATTTTGTAATAATAATTATTATTATTTTATAAAAAAAATAACAATATTTATATTTACTAAAAATGGTATTATGATAAAATGATAATACTAACATAATAGTAATAATGATATTTTATAATAACAATGATATTTCTATTAAAATAATAACGATGATAGTAATAATAATCATTTTAACAATAATACTAAAATTCAGTTGACTATAACTTCTAATCCGTTCATCGAAACCATTCGATATCTAAATGAAAAGTTCTTAATTTTTCGCTAGCTTTCCAATGACATGCATATCATATACCCTATCTCAGTAGCATATGTATCTAATTCAGGATTCAACAAATCTATCTAAGGATAATATCGAATGTACAAGCATGCATAATCCTATATACTCGAGCACTAGTCAGGGATATACTATTGATATATAAAAGTTAAGTTATGAGTGCTCACGTATCAATATTGAGATTCAATATTGCAGGAAAGTACGTAGACGCAACGGAGATGATAAACACTAGATTGACCTCACGAGCATACCCATGAACCATACCCATCACCTCCATAGCTATAACCCATAATTTCCTTAGCTTCGACTCATTCAAAAAAACTATTTTGAAATCACTCGGACATCACTCCGTCGTAATATTTTATGTATACTAATAATATCTTGAAATAATAAAGAGCGAATATATATATATATATATATATATATATATATATATATATATATATATATATATATATATATATATATATATATATATATATATATATATATATATATATATATGTAAATTGATTGAGAGAGTTTAGAGAAATATATTTTCAAGTTTCTATGAAATAATGAAACCTATTGAATTCTATTTATAATAGATTTTTGAATTATTAAAGTGAATTATTAAAGTATGAATTATTAAAGTGAATTATTAAAGTATGAATTATTAAAGTGAATTATTAAAGTATGAATTATTAAAGTGAATTATTAAAGTATGAATTATTAAAGTTAAAGTAAAGTAAAAGTAAAGTAAAGGTAAAGTTAAAGTATAGTAAAAGTATAAAAATTATGTATGTATAATACGTGTATAAATATATATAATATTAATTTAAATCGTTATATATATTTAATGAAATAAAATATAAATATCGTTATATTTATTATACTGGTTAAGTAATGAGTTGTCAAAAGTGATTCTAGATATTTATAAAAGTTATATACGTTTTAATAATAAAGTTCTTTTTAAACTGAAAACGTCTTTGTACGTTTAAAAATAGATTAATAGAATATTATGAAAACCAATTCTCCACTAATTTTTGTCTAACTTTCATAAATGACACTTTTTTTTTAATTTTTAAATAGTTTTACAAATTATTCTGAATATCGTTAAGAGGAATAGATTTTCTCAAATCATAGTGAACCTTTCAACAGAGACTTGTAATCATAATTCGATGTTTCTGATAATTCAATCATTTAATATATATATATTTTTTAATTTCGTCGAAAATCATATTGAAACAAATACGTTCGTGTAAAGTATTATACGTTTAATACTTTATTAATATTCTCAAGTTATAATATATATATACATATACATATCTATTTATATATAACGGTTCGTGAATCGTCGGAATTTGGTCGAGGTTATAATGAATGTATGAACACAGTTTAAAATTCTTGAGATTTAACTTAACAAACTTTGCTTATCGTGTCAGAATATTATAAAGATTAAAGTTTAAATTTGGTCGAAAATTTCCGGGTCGTCACAATTTCACCCCTGTTTTAATAATTCTACTAGTGACTATTAATCCATTCCCGTGTCCAGTTAAATGAATGATTATTCGTACATATAAATACCCTGCCCATCGTATCCGATCGAGTGTATATGGTTATTTATAGGGACGTTCAATTGTAAATCTTTATATTAAAATTAACAAACTATCATTTAGTTAAACAAATATAAAGCCCATTAATAGCCCATAGTCTAATTTCCACAAGTGTCGTTCTTTTGTCCAAACCCCAATTATAGTACAAAGCCCAATTACCCAATTTTAATATTTTTAGCCCAACATCATGATTACTTCGGATTAAATAAGCATAATAATAACTTAGCTACGAGACATTAATGTAAAAAGGTTGAACATAACTTACAATGATTAAAAATAGCGTAGCGTTACACGGACAGAATTTCGACTTACACCCTTACAACATTCGCTAACACACCCTTATTATTATGATTTAAAATTAAAATTAAAATTATAATATAAATATAAATATTATACGTTGAATGAGGAGAAGAAAAAGATGTGTTTTGTGTTACACCAAAGCTCGATTTTTATAGGCATGTGGGCTGGAACTGTGCACCATGCGATCGCATGGAGTTTCTTCCTCCAGGCCATGCGATCGCATGGCCAGCTGGGGAGACTCAAAAGTCTTTGTTTTTTTATGCCGACGGTTTTTAAATTTAATATAATATATATATATTAATTTTAAGAATTAATTATATATTATATTATATTCATGTGCATAGTTGACTTGTAATTTTTAGTCCGTTGCGTCGAGCGTTGAGAGTTGACTCTGGTCCCGGTTCCGGATTTTTGAACGTCCTTGCGTACAATTTAATATCTTGTACTTTGCGTTTTGAATCTTGTACTCTTGTAATTTTGAGACGTTTCTTATCAATAATTGGAACCTCATTGATTGTATTTTGTACTTTTGAGCTTTTTGGTCGTTTGCGTCTTCAATTCGTCGAATCTGTCTTTTGTATTCACCTTTTATTATTTAAACGAATATCACTTGTAAATAGAATAGTTGCAACTAAAAGCTTGTCTTTCTTGAGGGATAATGCTATGAAATATATGTTCATTTTTAGCATTATCAAATATTCCCACACTTGAGCTTTGCTTGTCCTCAAGCAATATAGTCTTGAAATACTAGAATCACTTCTTTATTCTTCACACTTTGTACATCAGTGATTTCAATACGGCAGTATAAACAATGGTAGTAACGATATGGTTTACAGTCCCACATGACTTATGAAAATTTACATCCTTTAGGAAATTGGATCTTTATGAAAACATTTGATTTTTTTTGAAAATTAAATCTAGCTTTTACCCTAGATAAGTTTTCCGGAATAACCCTTCACCGGTGTTTGCAAATTCTTTTTGTGGGTTTGGTGGGTTTTAGATTTGAAAATTTTAGCTCAAAACTTATGGTTTTGTGTCACCCACTTGCTAACCTTGTATTAGGAAAGCAACACGTCCAGTATACTTGCTCCGTATATTACCTTTCGGTAAACTACCGTTCGGTTGTAAAGGAAAGCGTTGAACAAGCAACTGTTAAGGCAATGTCCCCTGACATGCTTTTAATTATGGTCTATAACGTGTCGGACGCAATTACTATCCTTGGTAGGAGCAATAGTAAAGCTCACCCTTATGATTTTTCAGTCTGGCACAAGGTCCTGTCTTTGACCATGCTATGCAACCACCGTTCTTACGGTTGACACCCGATTTGGTTCAGGTGACCTAATGGATTCAAGGTGAACTCTTAGGATTTTACGTTCAATGGTAATGAACGCATTGAAAATGGGTTTTCAGAAAACAAATCGGTTTGTAATTTTGATCAAAATATTTTCTCGTTCAAGCTCGAGTTTAGATATCATTGAATTCCATGAGTTTGTAATTCTCAATCTTTAAGGTCAATCTCAAGGATTGAGTAATATCAGGCTTAAAACCTGATTTTTAATCTTTAAGGAGATTATCCTTTCTGGGGGTCTGATTTATTAGTCTTATCAAGCTAATTTGCACGGTGTCCTCCCTATTTTACAAGACAGATCCTCTCATGGTTAGGATAAGTCTGACCACTTGGCGACCCTGTTTGATGCTGAGGTCCGTGGATTTCCTGCTAATTTTAGAGATGACTTTTCTAGATTTTTCATCAACCTACAGCTGGTCTGGACGACAACTTCATGACCTAAATCAAGAAGCACGTGTCTTTTTCGAAAGACTTTACTTCCTTTTAACGATGGAATTGATTCATCGTGTAGATCCATCTCTTCTTTTCTTTCATCGGGTAAAACAGTTTAGTTTTGTCCAAAGCAAAAGTATCTTCAATTATTTGTTACAGAAATATGTGACATATGTTTAAGATAACTTGGTAATTTTTCCCACACTTGGCTTTTATTTTCCTTTTTATTGTCCTCTATTCCATTTTAAATGAATTCTAACATTTTGGTTTGTTTCTCAATTTATGTCCTTTCCGAGGTAACAATAATTTCGGTGTTAACACCTAGTTTTATCGTTCATAAATATGTATAAACATGATTTAGAGTTCATTTAATTGAAAATTTTGAAAAATTTTACTAGAATTGGGTAGTCAGTATATAAGACTAGGGATGTTCTTTATTATCAGAGAGCACTAGATTCTAATACAACTACTACTTTACTAGTATTTCTAATGGTAACCAAGTGTTTAAAGTAAAAAAAAAATTTAAAAATCCGAAAGAATTTAACCCCTTCCCACACTTAAGATCTTGCAATGCCCTCATTTGCAAGAAATCAGTAACAATTTAAATTATTGAGGTTGATTAGCGTAGAAATGATTAAATTTTACCAAAGTTTCCAAACATATTGGCGTTTGTTTGCTGAATGATAAATGGTGCATATCATTTGTTCATTCCGTCTGTTGTTACATCACATTTATTTGTCATCTTGTCGTCAAAATTAGTAGCTTTTGCTGAACTTAATGCCAGTCTTTGAAAATGCGCTGTTTTACCCTGTTTTGTACAATTTACAATATACATACATACAAATATAAACATGCATGGCAATTTGAAATGGGACTTAATATCCCACTTTCAAATCCTAAATGTGAAATATTAGTACACAATAATAATAAAAATGATAAAGATTACATAAGTATATTCAATAACATAAGTTTAAACATGAATAAGTAAAAAGATAAAAAAATAAAAATCATATAAATAACCAAATGGAACTAAATCAGTCTGGATATGGGTTCCAGTTCATCTCGTCAGGTGGGTTCCATTTTTGGTTATAGGTGTTTTGATAGGCTTGGTTATAGTCATACCGGTTAAAGGGTGGTCGGATACCGGGGCTGTGTGGCGGAAAATGAGTAGGTCGAGTAGGTACATAGTTATTTGTTAACTGATATGATAGCTGGCTCATGATTTGGTGCTGATGAACTAACCAGCTATCGTGTTGGGATCGCCTATAATCCTCGTATACTCGCTCGGAGTTCCACTGCTCATACATACTATGTCTGGCCGCGTTCGTCATTGCTTCCTCATCTGTATGAACGTGGACGTCAAGAATAGCATCTCGAAAGACATCCCTAATGTCTTCCGCCTCCTCCATTTCCTCGTCTGAGCCTCTCTCTACCTGAGGATGAGATCCCTCATAGGGTACTGCCTGGTTACGTCTACTTTTCAATACCTTAGCACCCACATAAACTTTCAATCCTAAGGGCTCAACCTGTTCTCTACAAAGCTGTAATGGACCCCCTTGGTTCCTATCAACACCTAAATACTCTCCAATGAGAGTAACAAAAATACCTCCTCCTATTATACTCCCTTCCTACATTCCCTCTACCATTTTAGATAAATAAAAAGCAACACATTAAGGGATATTGACAAAGCTTCTAGGATCCCGAATACACTTTAGGTAGAATAAATCATGTAAGGTAATTTTTTCTTTATTGTGACCTCTCTGTGTAATCGAGTTAGCCAAAAATCTATGAATAATACGAAGCTCGGCTCTGTCAATATGTGTATAGGAGTGTCCTCCTGCTAGTGTAAAAACATCAAAATGTGACATACGCCTCCAAATGGCGTCAGCGTCAAAGTTGCTATCTACCCTTTCACCATAATGAATCAAGTTTGTACAATCGGGTAGTAGCAACTCACCAGGAGTATATATCTGTAAAGCCCTGGCCATGTCCAGCATGGACATTCTGTACATCCTACCGCCAAGGATAAACCTAAGAAATCTTCTATCATCTATTCTAACTATATTTGTATCAAGTGATACAGTACTCATCAACTCAACACACCATTCCTTATATACAGGCCTACGAATGGTGAAAAGACGTTCCCAATCTGTAAAAGAAGAACTGCCATACCTTTGAACTAAAAGCTGTCTAACACGGTCAGCTAGATGGACCATTTCCAAAGGGGCCCAATCGATTACCCTTGGCACCTCTACATTTTTTGTTACCAATTTGAATTTGTTCCTTTGATATGTCTCGTAATCTCTCCATCTCCTATCAAATCTTAGATTAGGATGCAGAGTGTGCTCAGGAATCGTTGGGAATTCTACTGACGGCCTCATTGGGAATACTATGAATTCATCAACAAACTGTACCGGATCATAATAAGATATGTGCTGATCAGGCTGTTGTTGTGGTTCTTGTTCGTGTTGCATTTCTGGTTCTGGTTCTGGTGCTGGTGCTGGTCGTCTAGATGATGATGCTCCTGAACCTCCAGTATCGGCTTTCTGCAAAACACATTAAACACAAAATTTGTGCATCCAAATATGCATTAGTGTTAGCAAAATAACAACTTAAAACAATCACTATAACATGTTAAATCAAAATTAAACTTATACACATTTTCACAATTTTTCAGAATTCTACACTTTTCAAATAAGCACATATGAAAATGTATACAAAGTTCATAAGCATTTAACTCAAATAACATGTCAAAATAGTCATTACTAATAATTAAACAAGTCTCAAATGGCAAATATATCAAATTAATCAAGTTCATGAATTTTGGACTTAAAAAGTCCACTTTAATCTCCAAAAATCATGTTTAGGATCAATGTTTAAATCATTTAACTATCTAAACATGTTACACTACTCAATTTAGCAATAATTCATGACGAAAATCGGCCATAACCTGTTTATATCAAAAAGTCCCAAATTGCTCAAGAAAACAAACCCTAGATTTCTAAAATTTTTGAAGTTTTTGGTTTCAAATCATGTTAAATAGCATCAATATAGGTTATACATGCATAAAACACTATCAATTTAACACTAATTACACTAGAAATTAACAAAATTGCATTAGGTAAAAAATTGGAATTATCACAAAAACTAGCAAATTTATGAGTTTAGGGGTGTAATTTTTACCATTTTGCTGAAGAATGAGAATCTAGGCATGATTAGAGCAAGAAAAATGATGAATTACGGTGAAAAATGATGAAATTTGGTGAAGACTTGAGAGAGTTTCGTGTTTTTGTGTGTGTTGGTGTGAGGAAGACAGACTCGCTGTCTGTATGTATCAGGCCTAGAATTTGCCTCCATGCGATCGCATGGAGGGATAGGGTGATTCCCATGCGATCGCATGGGTTCCCGGCTACAGTGTTCTGGGCTTTTTTTTTTTTATATATAAAACCTTATAGTTTATAAAACTTATAATTAATTAAATTTTAAAAATTTGTTTTCCTTTAGGAGCGAGGGTGTTTTGGATCGATGTCCTACTCCGTCCCTCGACAAAATTTTAAAATTTGTCAATTCAAAGCGCGGTTTTAAAAGTAAAGATTTTTGAGTTTTTTTAATGTTTTTGGCATACTTTAATTCAATAAGATTAAAAATAATGATAATAAAAGTTCTCGTCCCTCCCTCGGGTAAAGCAATTTCGGTTCAACGACATAGTCTTCAACTCACGACGAATTTTAAAAATCATATTTTTAACTTAGCGAAATAAAGTAAATTTTTGTTTTTAAATTCACACAACTTAAATTTAAAATATGCATAAAATTAAAAATTCACATTTTTTTAAAAAATTAAAAATTCACACCAAACTTATATTATATTTTTGTTTTTATACATACAAACTTAAAAATATCAATTGTTCAAATATTTACAATTTTAAATATATTAATTTAAAAAGTTTACAATATTAATTTAAGATTTATATATTAATTTTAAAAACATGGTAAAAATAAAATTAAAAATCTTTTTGGTCTTTTATCCCACTTTAATCAATCAAATATTATCAAAAATATGCGCCCCTCTTTTCGGTAAAGTAATTTCGGTTCCATGACCTAATTTAACTCATGACGAATTTTTGAAATATTTTGGGTTGATTGATTAAAGATATTTATACCTTAAGAATAAACGTTAAATTTCGCAGTGATGTAATAAATTTTTGTATGATATCAATAATTTCGGTCGCCAAACCTAATTTTATTCAATACCAATTTAATACTTTATAGCGAACAAATTAGCGTTTATTATCAAAAGGTTAAAAATAAAAATAAAAAATAAAAACTGTACAGACTTACCTGTGAGATAGTATTCTTAGTTATATGATCTATCCCATTCATAAGATAGTCGGTTTAATTGGTTTTCCATAGCTACATAGGCGTAACCTCGAGCATTCAGTGTTTTTTCTTCTAAACATATGAACGGTCTGTCTCTGCATAAAGTAACAAATTCGGTATTTGAATAGGTTTGATTATTTGAACATTTACCTCCATGTGACCATTTTCCGCATTTGTGACATCTTTCAAGGTGTCGTGCTCTTCTTTTCACTGCGGATTTTGATTTTCCTTTACCAAATTGTAACTTATTATCTTCGCATCTGGATTCTTTTCTTACTCCGTCCAATCTTTTTCTGATTACTGATACTAGTTCACTCGGAAGTGTGTCATTATTACGTTTAGTGATCAAAGCGTGTAGCATTAGACCATGGTTTAGTTCACAGGCAGTCTTCATTTTGTAAAAACCTAAAAAAATAAAAATTCAGAATGGGGGGAGAAGACTAGTTCTTTAGGGTCTGCTAGGGAAAGACCATTCGGGTTCCATTTTCGAGAACTACACGAAAACAGAAAATCTAACTCTAACAGAAATACATATTATCCTTTAAAGACTTGATTCTCCCCACACTTAGTTAGCTGTGGTATCGAAATTGTGATTAACTTCGTTGTCGACTTCCATCGGATTATCTATGTAATGTTTAACTCTGTGACCATTAACTTTAAATTCAATTCCATTTGAATTTATTAATTCTATCATTCCGTATGGGAAAACTCTTTTGACTATGAATGGTCCAGACCATCTTGATTTCAATTTTCCAGGAAATAGCTTGAATCGTGAATTGAAAAGAAGAACCCTGTCTCCTTCTTTAAATTCTTTTGAACTTTTGATTCTTTTATCATGCCATTTCTTCGTTCTTTCTTTATAGATTAACGAATTTTCGTATGCTTCATGTCTTAATTCTTCTAATTCATTTAGTTGACTTAATCGTAGACGTCCAGCTTCATGTAAATCAAGATTACATGTCTTCAATGCCCAAAATGCTTTGTGTTCAATTTCTACTGGAAGATGACATGCTTTTCCGTAGACGAGTTTAAAAGGTGTGGTTCCAATTGGAGTTTTGTAGGCTGTTCTAAAAGCCCAGAGTGCATCCTCCAATTTAATGGACCATTCCTTCGGATTTGATCCAACGGTTTTCTCCAGAATACGTTTTAAAGCTCGGTTGGTATTTTCAACTTGTCCACTTGTTTGTGGATGATATGCGGTGGAGATTTTATGAGTTACTCCATATCTTTTAAGAACTTTCTCAAGTTTATTATTACAGAAATGAGTTCCCCGATCACTTATTAAAGCTTTCGGTGTTCCAAACCTTGCAAAAAGACGTTTTAAAAAGTTGACTACAACTCGTGCATCGTTAGTTGGGAGAGCTTGTGCTTCTGCCCATTTAGATAGATAATCAATGGCTACGAGAATGTAGAGATTATTATGAGATTTTGGAAATGGACCCATAAAGTCAATACCCCAAATGTCAAATACTTCGCATACTTGAATGACATTTTGTGGCATTTCATCACGTTGACTTATTTTTCCGGCCCTTTGACAAGCATCACATGATTTGCAAAGAAGGTGTGCGTCTTTGTAAATTGTAGGCTAATAGAATCCAGCATCAAAAGCTTTTCTTGCTGTTAGTTGAGGCCCATAATGCCCTCCTGTTGGTCCTGTGTGACAATGGTTTAAAATTTTACTAGCTTCATCTCCGAATACACATCGGCGTATTATTCCATCGGGACAACTTTTAAACAAATGTGGATCTTCCCAGAAATAGTGTTTTATATCACTGAAGAATTTCTTTCATTTTTGGTACGATAATCCTTTTTCAAGGAATCCACATACTAAGCAGTTTGCATAGTCTGCAAATCATGGAATTTCAGTATAATCTATCTTCAATAGATATTCATCAGGAAAGTTGTCTTGTATGGCCGATTCATTTAGAACTTCTAATTCAGGATTTTCAAGACGAGAAAGATGATCAGCGGCGAGATTTTCTGCTCCTCTTTTATCTCGGATTTCAATATCGAACTCTTGTAAGAGTAAGATCCAACGGACTAATCTTGGTTTGGCATCTTGTTTCAAAAATAGGTATCTAAGAGCAGAATGGTCGGTATAGACCACCGTTTTTGCTAGAACGAGATATGAATGAAATTTGTCAAAAGCAAAGACAATAGCAAGGAGTTCTTTTTCAGTAGTTGTATAGTTCGTTTATGCTCCTTGTAACGTCTTAGTAGAATAATATATAGGTTGAAATCGTTTTTCAATCATTTGTCCTAAAACGGCTCCCATTGCAAAATCACTTGCATCGCACATTAGTTCAAACGATAGATTCCAATTTGGTGTTATCATGATCGGCGCATTAGTGAGTTTCTCTTTAAGAATATTAAAAGATTTGATGCATTCATCTGAAAAGATGAATGGAGCATCCTTTTCTAGGAGTTTATTCATAGGAGTGGTAATTTTAGAAAAATCTTTTATGAGACGTCGGTAAAAACCGGCATGCCCTAGAAAACTCCTAACTCCTCTAACATTGGTGGGATGTGGAAGTTTAGCAATTACATCTACTTTAGCTCTATCCACTTCAATTCCTTCTTTTGAAATTTTATGTCCAAGAACGATGCCTTCTTTAACCATGAAATGGCATTTCTCCCAATTAAGTACTAGATTTGATTGTTCGCATCTAATCAGCATTCGTTCAAGATTAGCTAGACATGATTCAAATGTATCACCGAAGACTTTTTTCAGTCATCCATGAAAAATTCCATGCATTCTTCTATCATGTCGTGAAAAATCGCCATCATACACCTTTGAAAGGTTGCAGGGGCGTTGCAAAGTCCAAATGGCATGCGTTTGTAAGCAAAAGTACCATAAGGGCACGTGAATGTGGTTTTCTCTTGATCTTCGGGTGCTATTGGAATTTGAAAATATCCGGAAAAACCATTAAGAAAACAATAGTAACTATTTCCGGCTAATCTTTCCAACATTTGATCAATAAAAGGTAAGGGAAAGTGATCTTTTCTGGTGGCGTCATTAAATTTTCTATAATCAATACATACACGCCATCCTGTTACAGTCCTAGTAGGAATAAGCTCATTTTTCTCATTTGTAATGACAGTCATGCCACCCTTCTTAGGCACCCATTGAACTGGGCTTACCCATGGACTATCAGAAATTGGATAAATTAAACCTGCGTCTAGCAGTTTAATAATTTCTTTTTCAACTACATCTTGCATATTCGGATTTAGTCTTCGTTGGCATTGCACATACTGAAAGGACCCGTCCTAATCCATCCGGACGAAGTCCATATTGATTATAAACGATTCACAATAGTTGATTACATCGCGAGGTACTTGACCTCTATATGATACATTTTACAAACATTGCATTCGTTTTTGAAAAGACAATCTTTCATTACATCGAAAGTTGACGGCAGACATACTATTTCATAATATATGTAACTATAATTGACTTTAATAATCTTGATGATCTCAACGACTCGAATGCAACGTTTTTTGAAATATGTCATGAATGACTCCAAGTAATATCTTTAAAATGAGCAATTACACAGCGGAAGATTTATTTCGTACCTGAGAATAAACATGCTTTAAAGTGTCAACCAAAAGGTTGGTGAGTTCATTAGTTTAACATAAATAATCATTTCATAATTTTAATAGACCACAAGATTTCATATTTCCATTTCTCATAAACATACGTCTCATGCATAGAGACAAAAATATCATTCATATGGATTGAACACCTGGTAACCGACATTCACAATATGCATATAAGAATATCCCCATCATTCCGGGATCCTCCTTCGGACATGATATAAATTTCGAAGTACTAAAGCATCCGGTACTTTGGATGGGGCTTGTTGGGCCCGATAGATCTATCTTTAGGATTCGCGTCAATTAGGGTTTCTGTTCCCAAATTCTTAGATTACCAGACTATATAAAAAGGGGCATATTCGATTTCGATCATTCAACCATATAATGTAGTTTCAATCACTTGTGTCCATTTCGTAAAACATTTATAAAAAACAGCGCATGCATTCTCAGTCCCAAAAATATATATTGCAAAAGCATTTAAAAAGGGAATAATGAAACTCACCATACTGTATTTTGTAGTAAAAATACATATAACATCATTGAACAAGTGTAAGGTTGGCCTTGGATTCACGAACCTATATTAATTATATATATTTATATGTCGGTCAAAATTTGTCTAACAATTTAGGCCAAGTCATAGTGTATCACAATCCTAATGCTCAAGTCTAATATACAAAGGTCGACAAAAATTAGTTTGACTCAAAATGATTTCCAAAATTTAAAAATGATTATTATATAATTTTAAATATCGTCGTTTTATATTTTTAAAAATATTTTTAAAAGATTTAATAGAGTAAATAATATAATTCATTTATTAATAAATACAATTTTATATTAAAGTATACTTTTATATATTTTAAGTAATAAAATTTATAAAGTGCATTTAATATCATAAAAATATTGTGATAGATTCTATTGAGGTAATTATATAATTTATATTACATTTTTATTTGATAAACTAGCATTGATAAATATTATGATAATGAATATACTAATAACTATTTTATGTGATAATAATAATAATACTAATTATAACTTTAACGATAATAATTATAAAAATAACAATTCTTAATGATAATAATAATAATAATAATAATGATGATAATAATAATAACTATAATAATAATAATAATATTAACAATTATATAAAAAAATTAGAACAACGATATTAACGACGATAATAATAATCATTTTTACGAAATTTCAATTGGCTATAATTTCTAATCCGTCCATCAGATCCCTTTGGCATCTAAAGGAAAAGTTATTAATTTTTCACTAGCTTTCCAATGACATGCATATCTTATACCTTATTTCATCCCTAGTATAACAACCTTTAAGATTCAACATAACTTATCTAAGGGTAATATAAAATATACAAGCATGCACACTCCTATTTTCTCGAGCACTAGTTAGGGATACACTATTAATATGTAAAAATTAATTTAAGCGTACTCACGTATCAATATTGAGGTTCAATATTGTAGGAAAGGTACGTAAACGCAACGAAGATGATAAACACTAGTTTAACCTCACGAGCATATCCCCGATCCATACCCATAACCTCCTTAGCTATAATCCATAATTTCCTTAGCCCTATCCAGCTCATAAAACCAGTTTTGAAATAACTCGCTCATGACCTTGTCGAAATATTTTATGTATATCTTAATATTACTAATAATAGTAATAATAATAATACACTAATATAGAATAATAATTTGATGTTAGTATGTGTGAGACTTGGTTGAACTAAATGACATATATATAACAAATACAATTCAACTCACGTCCCCATTTCCTGTCATTCTAAACATCACCTTTACACGTTAAATGGATCCATGAATTAGCCACTTTTCCCTTTTTTTTAATATAATAATAATATAATAATATAACATATTAATATAATAAATAAATAAAAACGTGTAAGAATATAAATTTAGCCACCGTACTTTTTCTATTACGCATCATATTATTTAATATATTAATTATAAATTATTATTTAATCTATACAATTAATTATATATTATATTATATTTACGTTCATGGTAAAAATATAATTTTCACAAAAATGACACTGTCGTGGTCTCACGACTCATGTACCACTTTCGGTTTTTCGGGCGCACTTTCGTACATTTAGAAAACTAGCCTTTTACGTTACGTGACGCGTACCTTTT
This sequence comes from Rutidosis leptorrhynchoides, assembly GCF_046630445.1. Classification (NCBI taxonomy): domain Eukaryota; kingdom Viridiplantae; phylum Streptophyta; class Magnoliopsida; order Asterales; family Asteraceae; genus Rutidosis; species Rutidosis leptorrhynchoides. The sequence goes on from NC_092333.1 coordinate 347,833,810, forward strand.
ACAAAAAATTAGACTTACTCAATAATAAATTACCTTTATAAAAATATAACTTATAAAATTGAGCGTTGTGGTCATTTCCTTCTATAAATTAAAGTCTCGTTGTTTGTCAAAATATTTTATTTTAAATTAAACGTTTTGTGACATGTACCTTTATTAATAACTAGACTTAAATTAATTAAAAACTAACTCACTCAGAGTGTAACTTAATCTTTTGAGTGTTTTGGTCATTTACTTTTATAATTCATACCCCCGTTAGTTATCGAAGTATATTTAATAACATTAACTTAAACCAAAACGTCTTTTGACTAAATTAAAATATATTTATAATATATAGGTTTGAAATACTTTAATAAAATATTTAGATTTTAATTATATTTCAAAGTATATTTGAAGATTGTTTATAATATTATATCCTATAACGTTTATACTTTAAAAAAATATAATTTCCTTATGCGTCAACGTTTAGTTTGTTTTCCTTAAACTTTCTAAATAATATAACTATATTCCCAAAGTTTCACTTTCACTCTAAATAATACGAAGGTTAACTAGTTAACGTTTATATAGAAAGTCGAACAGAAAACTCCACTAACATTTGGCTAGTTCCCGTTAATTGACACATTTGTCTTCACTTATAACTCACTTTACCATTTTCCGAATATGGTTAATAATAAGGGTTACCTAATTCAAAGTGAACCTCATAACAGATACTCTTAATCATAATTCAATGTATCTGATAATTCAATCATTTGATATTATCTTTTAATCTCGTCGATAAACTTACATCGAACAAATACATTCATGTAAAGTATTATCTATTCAATACCTTGATAGCATTTTCAGGTTCATAAAATAGATCTCATAGCTTATAATCATATCCACTAATCCGTTCGGTGTTTTATATAATATATCCCAGTTTAATAATCACACATATGTATATGTATATATAATTGTTCGTGAATCGCTAGGCATGGTCAAAGGGTAATTGATTATATGAATATAGTTTTCAAAACTTTCGAGACTCAACATTACATATTTTTGCTCATCGTGTCGGGAACATATAAAGATTAAAGCTTAAATTTGATCAGAAATTTCCGGGTCATCACAGTACCTACCCGTTAAAAGAAATTTCGTCCCGAAATTTGATAGAGGTCGTCATGGCTAACAGTAAGAATGTTATTATGACGAATGTAAACTGATACATAGAGTTTTATCTCATTGAGTAATATAGATAACCCAATTTGATTATGCGAAGAGTATAAGTGAAGCTATCGCAAAAGAGTGAAAAATGAATAAATGCAGGTTTGACTTAACCGGCGGCGTGTTCAAGATTGCTTTCCTGAATTTAAGGAATTTAGAAAAAATCTTCATAATAAGATTTGATTCTTCGATAATTAAGGAGATTTAGATCTTCTTTGGTTGAACGCGATAATCTGATTCGATTGTTCTGTCGGATATTTCCCTATAAATCCGCCTTCTCTATTTCCTTACGACTCACACCCTCTATTCTTTCTTCCTCAATTCATACTTTAAAACATTCGTTAATATGCTCCATCCCATCCTGATCCTTGATATCCTCTTAACGTTCATATCCGTCATTCTTCTTTTTAATCTACCACCAGAAGAATCTATTTACTTTTACTATACCCTAGGGTTTATAGTGTTTTTAGTTCTCCCGTGTCTTTACGTTGCTATATGCATCGATATATACGGTTTGTAATTTTTCGGGTTGTTGCTAGATTTTTATATCTTCCCTGATATTTCGATGTCCCTGCTTCTGTCTTCTATAATCATCATCATCCATAGTTAATGCTCTCTTCTATTTGCTGCGGTTTATACCCCACATTTCCATTTCGAAGCTTTGTCCTTTCGTTTCTTCTTCTTGCGATTAAATAGCTCTTGTAATGGTCCGGAATTCATATGTATGGATTTAAGAAGGAATATAGTAATTGTTCTAAGAAGGAAAGGGTAATGGTAAATCCTGATTTGTTAAATTACCAGAATACCCTGAAAAAGACCGAATCATCAAGAAATATTTTCTTGATATATTTAGAGATTAGATAGAATGTAAGAGTCGTGTAAATGGTACATGATGACGGTATGTCCTGTGAATCATCACATCCATTAGAAACTCAGCATGAATTACTTTAATATAATGACGTTGATCAAGTGTCATTATATTATACTAACTCATGCATCAGTTCCCAACACTACTTCAAAAACATTCATATTCAAATTTTTCAGAATTTAGAAACTAACACGGTTTCTTTTATGTTGCAGATATTACGGAGAGATAAATGATACTTGATAAGAATAGTTGTGAAAATATCTCCAAAGATATGGAGAATATGTATAATGGAAGATACGAAGATATCTTATAACATTTAAGATATGATGATGATGAAGAATATCTGTCTGTGAAGGTTTAGAATAAGAAGTAAGGTGTTTGCTAACGAGTTCAGCAGGCACTGAATTATTTGGATCCTTTGAAGGCAGATTCAGTCTCTGTGATTTGTCCACGGCTTCCTTCATACTTTGCTCAATCCGTTTTTCAGTACCAAATCCTTTCTTTTTCTGAGCTTTACCAACTCACTATCTTTTATCATCAAACTTTTGACCGTTTAAACCATCTACCATTTTTATGTTTCCTGTGCATTTAATGCTATAATATTTGAATCTCTGGTTATCAATCCGAGGTGGGTTCAGAAGAATCGTGTTTTAGATGATTAAACGCTGGTGGTAATATGGTGGAATATGAAAGGTTCCCCAGTAATAATGACGAAAGGGCAACGTATCTATCAGGGTTATAATAAGACTGGTCCGACTGAAAAATCGAAGTTGACTTGCTGGAGCTGTGACAAAATTGGCTACTTTGAAAAGGAATCGAAATGTTGTTTTTGCTAATAAATGATAAAGAATTCGACGCAGGTACATGTTCGATTATGACTTTGGTTTTGAGAGTTTTTTTAGGTACAAAACTTCGGGTAACGTGTGGTTGGATCATTATCTCAATTGTTTATTATTTGAAGTGTCTTCTAGAATTTCGAAGGGTTTTAATTGCAGATTGTCATAGTCAATATCCAAATGATGAAATCGTCCTAAATCCCGAATGATTTTTCATATCCATCTTATGTGTTACGATTAAAAGTGATGTTCTATCACAGTTTTGAAGTCAAAGTATAGCTTTGAAAAATGTAAAGATCTAAGAGTGATGATTTTGGTTGTATCTCGAGTTGAATTCTGAAATTCCCAAAATCAGAATATGTAATTAGATTCGTATGAGTATGGTTGTTTTGATTTCTATAGAAGAATGTATATTGGTTTAGTTGATGATTATTGAATCAGAATTGAAGAATGTAACATATTAATTGTGATTTTATATATCTCTCGGGTATTACCTACCCGTAAAAAAAAATTTCACAAATAATATTTTGAACAAGAATTCTCATTACAATCTTTATGAAAATATATGTGGGTATATTTTCTTCAGATATAATACAGATTCAATGAGTTAATATCATACTAAGCTCATTTGATTTTCGGATTGAATTAGAAATGAATTTTCTCTAAAACATTTGAGATTACATAATCTTTGCGGAGTATTTCACTAATGTAATCAATGCTTCAATATTTATAGGTATTTCCTTAGTGAATCATGCTGATGCTCATAGAACTCTTGCTAACTTCGCAAGATACGAATGTTGTTTTCCCGTAAATTTCGGGTATATCAAAGATGAAAGTGTATAATCAAACATGTTATTGAATGATACACTTGATTTATTATGAAATAAAATTTATTGAGTTGAAGCAGAGATTGTAGTTAACAATGATTAAATTGTTAACGAAGAATGTACATCATAGCAAATTAGTAATATGAATTAACCAGATAGTTAAGTTCCATACATAATAGCTTAGTACAGAAAGATTTATTATGGTTAAAATTTTTTTATATATATATATAGAATATAAATATAAATTCTTTGGAGAGACTGAGTTAATACTTCATAACTCGTTGATACAATATACTCGTTATTAATTCGTAATGGTTTCCACAGTGATTCTTAAACTGGCGAGATTTGTGAGGTTGGAGGTGCTGACGATTCTAACAATGTTGACAGCATTGACTGTGTTGGTGAGGCTATTGGTACTACTGATGCTGTTGGTAAAACAAGTCTAGCTTGTACCTTACGCACTAGTCTTGTTAGGGTTTCGGTTCTTCTCTCGATCCTCTCTGTCCACTCATCTAGTTTTTGGTTAAGGCTGAGATAGATAATCTCTAAAACTTTAGAGATTACATAATCACCACCGAATATTTCTCCGATGAAGTTATGAATCAATACTTCATCGTTTGTTGTTGTTGGTACTCCTTGGTATCTTTGGTACGTGTGACGTTGATATCCGATATATAGATTGGGATATTGAGGTGTGTGATGCGGATGTGATTGTTGGTGGTGGTAATGATCCTGTTGTTGATGGTGGTGCTGTTGATGCCGGTGATGTTGCTGAAGCTGGTACATTTTGCACCATATTCTTCGAATTGATTATTCGAGCGCGAAGTTCGTTGACCTATTACTCCAGGATGATTGTCGGTCGGGACGAGCGGATGAATAAGGTTCAGAATTGTGGATAGAATATAATCTTGTCGAGTTACCCAGAAAATGAGACTGAAAATGGTGTCTCGAATAGGTTCGCCGGTAAACGCTTCAGATTCATTGTCAAGAGGTGAATTCGGTTGGTGGAAGGGATTGCCTTCTGCGCGTTTCCATTAATTAAGTCGACTACGAACCCCTCAGATGAATTGATAATGGTTGATTGGTTGATTCATGCCGATGACGCTGTTTTCGGAGCTTAGGTGAACATCTATGTCGGAATAGCTATCAGAATAACTATCGGATTAGCTATCGGAATCTGAGAGACTCAAACTGGTTGAGGAATTCATCTCGTACAATCAGATGAAGGATTTTCGATAAGAAATAGATTATAGGATGTAGATTAGTACCCTGCAATATATAATTTACATATGCATATACAATACTAAATTCCTATAAGTTACGGAGGAAATTAAGGAAACGTGTCAGATAAAGTCTACAGTAACAGATACGCTAAGATATGGATTTGTCTATACACTATTCATGCAATCAATGCAGTAAAACGTGTCTAGACTAAGAATAATGAGCAGGTAATTTCTTAAGGATGATAAGCAGGTAATTTTTGACACAAAATGATAAGCAAAACTTTTGACATGCAGACACGGTCGAAGTCCAGACTCACTAATGCATCCTAACAACTTATCAGTTAGACACACTAATGCAGACATGGTTCGCTAAGACTACCGCTCTGATACCAACTGAAAGGACCCGTCCTAATCCATCCGGACGAAGTCCATATTGATTATAAACGATTCACAATAGTTGATTACATCGCGAGGTACTTGACCTCTATATGATACATTTTACAAACATTGCATTCGTTTTTGAAAAGACAATCTTTCATTACATCAAAAGTTGACGGCAGACATACTATTTCATAATATATGTAACTATAATTGACTTTAATAATCTTGATAATCTCAACGACTCGAATGCAACGTTTTTTGAAATATGTCATGAATGACTCCAAGTAATATCTTTAAAATGAGCAATTACACAGCGGAAGATTTCTTTCGTACCTGAGAATAAACATGCTTTAAAGTGTCAACCAAAAGGTTGGTGAGTTCATTAGTTTAACATAAATAATCATTTCATAATTTTAATAGACCACAAGATTTCATATTTCCATTTCTCATAAACATACGTCTCATGCATAGAGACAAAAATATCATTCATATGGATTGAACACCTGGTAACCGACATTCACAATATGCATATAAGAATATCCCCATCATTCCGGGATCCTCCTTCGGACATGATATAAATTTCGAAGTACTAAAGTATCCGGTACTTTGGATGGGGCTTGTTGGGCCCGATAGATCTATCTTTAGGATTCGCGTCAATTAGGGTTTCTATTCCCAAATTCTTAGATTACCAGACTATATAAAAAGGGGCATATTCGATTTCGATCATTCAACCATATAATGTAGTTTCAATCACTTGTGTCCATTTCGTAAAACATTTATAAAAAACAGCGCATGCATTCTCAGTCCCAAAAATATATATTGCAAAAGCATTTAAAAAGGGAATAATGAAACTCAACATACTGTATTTTGTAGTAAAAATACATATAACATCATTGAACAAGTGTAAGGTTGGCCTTGGATTCACGAACCTATATTAATTATATATATTTATATGTCGGTCAAAATTTGTCTAACAATTTAGGCCAAGTCATAGTGTATCACAATCCTAATGCTCAAGTCTAATATACAAAGGTCGATAAAAATTAGTTTGACTCAAAATGATTTCCAAAATTTAAAAATGATTATTATATAATTTTAAATATCGTCGTTTTATATTTTTAAAAATATTTTTAAAAGATTTAATAGAGTAAATAATATAATTCATTTATTAATAAATACAATTTTATATTAAAGTATACTTTTATATATTTTAAGTAATAAAATTTATAAAGTGCATTTAATATCATAAAAATATTGTGATAGATTCTATTGAGGTAATTATATAATTTATATTACATTTTTATTTGATAAACTAGCATTGATAAATATTATGATAATGAATATACTAATAACTATTTTATGTGATAATAATAATAATACTAATTATAACTTTAACGATAATAATTATAAAAATAACAATTCTTAATGATAATAATAAATAATAATAATGATGATAATAATAATAACTATAATAATAATAATAATATTAACAATTATATAAAAAAATTAGAACAACCATATTAACGACGATAATAATAATCATTTTTACGAAATTTCAATTGGCTATAATTTCTAATCCGTCCATCAGATCCCTTTGGCATCTAAAGGAAAAGTTATTAATTTTTCACTAGCTTTCCAATGACATGCATATCTTATACCTTATTTCATCCCTAGTATAACAACCTTTAAGATTCAACATAACTTATCTAAGGGTAATATAAAATATACAAGCATGCACACTCCTATTTTCTCGAGCACTAGTTAGGGATACACTATTAATATGTAAAAATTAATTTAAGCGTACTCACGTATCAATATTGAGGTTCAATATTGTAGGAAAGGTACGTAAACGCAACGAAGATGATAAACACTAGTTTAACCTCACGAGCATATCCCCGATCCATACCCATAACCTCCTTAGCTATAATCCATAATTTCCTTAGCCCTATCCAGCTCATAAAACCAGTTTTGAAATAACTCGCTCATGACCTTGTCGTAATATTTTATGTATATCTTAATATTACTAATAATAGTAATAATAATAATACACTAATATAGAATAATAATTTGATGTTAGTATGTGTGAGACTTGGTTGAACTAAATGACATATATATAACAAATACAATTCAACTCACGTCCCCATTTCCTGTCATTCTAAACATCACCTTTACACGTTAAATGGATCCATGAATTAGCCACTTTTCCCTTTTTTTTTAATATAATAATAATATAATAATATAACATATTAATATAATAAATAAATAAAAACGTGTAAGAATATAAATTTAGCCACCGTACTTTTTCTATTACGCATCATATTATTTAATATATTAATTATAAATTATTATTTAATCTATACAATTAATTATATATTATATTATATTTACGTTCATGGTAAAAATATAATTTTCACAAAAATGACACTGTCGTGGTCTCACGACTCATGTACCACTTTCGGTTTTTCGGGCGCACTTTCGTACATTTAGAAAACTAGCCTTTTACGTTACGTGACGCGTACCTTTTACAAAAAATTAGACTTACTCAACAATAAATTACCTTTATAAAAATATAACTTATAAAATTGAGCGTTGTGGTCATTTCCTTCTATAAATTAAAGTCTCGTTGTTTGTCAAAATATTTTATTTTAAATTAAACGTTTTGTGACATGTACCTTTATTAATAACTAGACTTAAATTAATTAAAAACTAACTCACTCAGAGTGTAACTTAATCTTTTGAGTGTTTTGGTCATTTACTTTTATAATTCATACCCCCCGTTAGTTATCGAAGTATATTTAATAACATTAACTTAAACCAAAACGTCTTTTGACTAAATTAAAATATATTTATAATATATAGGTTTGAAATACTTTAATAAAATATTTAGATTTTAATTATATTTCAAAGTATATTTGAAGATTGTTTATAATATTATATCCTATAACGTTTATACTTTAAAAAAATATAATTTCCTTATGCGTCAACGTTTAGTTTGTTTTCCTTAAACTTTCTAAATAATATAACTATATTCCCAAAGTTTCACTTTCACTCTAAATAATACGAAGGTTAACTAGTTAACGTTTATATAGAAAGTCGAACAGAAAATTCCACTAACATTTGGCTAGTTCCCGTTAATTGACACATTTGTCTTCACTTATAACTCACTTTACCATTTTCCGAATACGGTTAATAATAAGGGTTACCTAATTCAAAGTGAACCTCATAACAGATACTCTTAATCATAATTCAATGTATCTGATAATTCAATCATTTGATATTATCTTTTAATCTCGTCGATAAACTTACATCGAACAAATACATTCATGTAAAGTATTATCTATTCAATACCTTGATAGCATTTTCAGGTTCATAAAATAGATCTCATAGCTTATAATCATATCCACTAATCCGTTCGATGTTTTATATAATATATCCCAGTTTAATAATCACACATATGTATATGTATATATAATTGTTCGTGAATCGCTAGGCATGGTCAAAGGGTAATTGATTATATGAATATAGTTTTCAAAACTTTCGAGACTCAACATTACATATTTTTGCTCATCGTGTCGGGAACATATAAAGATTAAAGCTTAAATTTGATCAGAAATTTCCGGGTCATCACACATACGTTTTAAGGACTTATTCCTTTAATATCATGAATCTTCCATGCAATGGCTGGTTTATGAGCTTTCAACACAGAAATGAGTTGTGATTTCTCATTTTCAGTAAGAGAAGACGATATTATTACAGGTAATTCAGATTCACCATGTAAATAAGCGTATTCCAAATGGTTTGGAAGTGGCTTTAACTCTAATTTCAGAGGTTCTTCTATCGATGATTTGTATCGATATCTGTCTTCTTCTTTTAGCATTTGAATTTCTTCTGTTGTTGGTTCAAATCCATTAGCAATAAGTGTAGCTAACATTTCAGCTTCATCAATTGGTTCATTACCTTCTCCTAAAGAACATTCTCCTGTTCCTTGTAATTCTGGAAATTCCTCCAACAATTCTGCATGTGAATCTATAGTTTGAATATAATAACATGTATCATCTGCAGATTGCGGTTGTTGCATTGCTCTATCAACTAAAAAGGTAACACTCTCATCCTCTATACTTAGGGTCAGTTTCTTACCAAACACGTCTATCATTGCTTTAGCCGTGTTTAAGAATGGTCTTCCTAATATGAGAGGAACTTGAGAATCTTCTTCCATGTCCAGAACAAGAAAATCTACTGGAAATACTAAAGTACCAACTTTAACTAGCATGTTCTCCATTATCCCTCTAGGATATTTTATTGATCGATCGGCTAGTTGTATACTTATTCTGGTTGGTTTCAATTCTCCAAGGTCTAGTTTAGTGTATAGTGAATACGGCATTAAATTTATACTAGCACCTAAGTCTGCCAATGCTTCTATTGAACTAAGACTACCCAGAAAACATGGAATTGTGAAACTTCCTGGATCAGATAGTTTTTCTGGTATCTTATTCAACAGCACTGCTGAACAATTAGCATTCATAGTAACAGCCGAGAGTTCTTCCATTTTCTTTCTATTTGAGATTAGATCTTTCAAGAATTTAGCATATCTAGGCATTCCTGAAATCACATCAATGAAAGGAAGATTTACATTTATCTGTTTAAACATATCCAAGAATTTAGATTGCTCGGCTTCAAGTTTCTCTTTCTTCATTTTACTCGGGTAAGGAAGTGGTGGTTGGTATGGTTTAACATAAGGTTTAGCCTTAACTATGTTATCTTCATTAACCTTTTCAACTACCGGTTCTTTTTCCTTATCTTGATCAGGTTGTGGTTCTTGTGGAGTAGGAATAGCTTCATCAGAAGTTACAGGTATTTCAGGTGGTTTAAGTGTTGTACCACTTCTTGTGGTAATGGCTTTAGCTGTTTCATTTCGGGGGTTTGCATTTGTATCACTAGGTAAACTTTCCGGTTTTCTTTCACCTATTAACCTTGCTAGGTTACTTACTTCTTGTTCCAAGTTTTGAATAGAAGCTTGTTGATTTCTAAATGCTTGAGCATTTTGTTCATTAGTTTGTTTTTGAGATGTGAAAAACTGCGTTTGAGTTTCAACTAGCTTTGTCATCATATCTTCTAAATTCGGCTTTTTATCATCGGGTTGTGGTGGTTTGTTTTGAAAATTAGGTCTTTGCTGGTTGTAAGTATTGTTAGATACTTGTTGATTGCTAGGACCTTGTTGGTTGTTGTATGGAATATTTCGGTTATAATTCTGATTTTGATTATAGATCGGTCTTGGCGGTTGATAATTATTCTGATAATTATTTCCAGGCCTTTGGTTTATGTATGAAATATTCTCTCTTTGTTCCATTGTTAATTCAATACTGAGACAATCTTTTATCAAATGTGGTCCTCCACACTGCTCACACCTAATTCGTATTGAGTGGATATCTTTAGTCATCTTTTCCATTCGTCTCTCCACAGCATCTATCTTTGCGGAAATGGAATCTAAGTCATGGCTAGAATCGGCTCTAGCTGCTTTAGATGATCTAACGATATCTTTTTCTTGGTGCCACTCATGTGAGTGGGAAGCAGTGTTATCAATAATTTTGTAAGCATCAGTTTCCTTTTTTCTTCATAATGGAACCACCAGCTGCTATATCTATGTCTTTTCTTGTAGTGATGTCGCATCCTTGGTAGAATATTTGTACTATTTGACAGGTGTCTAAACCATGTTGCGGACATCCTCTTAATAACTTTCCAAATCTTGTCCACGCCTCATATAGAGTTTCATTTGGTTTCTGTGTAAACGTAACAATTTCTTCTTGAAGTCTTACGGCTTTAGATGCCGGAAAGAATTGTTTAAAAAAAATTTCAACTAAAACGTCCCATGTATCGATCGCCCCTTCAGGTAACGATTCCAACCAATCTTTGACTTCTCCCTTTAAAGTCCAGGGAAATAACATGAGATATATCTATTCATCCTCCACTTCTCGGATTTTAAATAGAGTGCAGATCCTATTAAAGGTACGAAGATGTTCATTTGGATCTTCCTTCGGCGCACCACTAAATTGGCATTGATTAGTCACCATGTGTAGAATTTGTCCTTTGATTTCATAATCTGGCGCATTAATGTCTGGATGAGTAATTGCGTGACCTTGGCCAGTGCGTTTAGCTCTCATTCGGTCTTCCATACTTAAAGATTCCAGATTCTCCATAATTGAATTTGTTGAATCGGAATCACTAGAGGATTCTGATTTAATGGTTCGTTCCTCAACAATCTCTGTTTGAATGACTGGTGGTTCCGGAGGAAAATTTAATGGTTCAGGATCTATGAATCGTCCCTGAATATTCTCTGGATTCTCAATTGTGAGGTCGGGTTCAAAAAATGGATTATCGGAAATTTGAATTGGAGTACTTGGTCGACTGGATGACGATTCTAAAGAAAAATCAACGGCGGTAATATTTGCTAGATGTCTTGATCGAGTTACAGGTGGTGACCGTACAAAAGGTGGTGAACGTCTTGCTCGGTGCATTCACTGAATATCCTATTAGTTTTTAAAAGGAAAGAAAAATTATATAAGTTATTCAATTAATAGACTTTTCTGATTTTGCCCACGTTTCGAATAGCCAAAAGATGCAGCAGAGGGGCAGGATTCATTTGGTCTCAATATAATTGAGTACTATTTAGCTCCAATAACCCGGTCCACGTACAAATCCAACTATTACTACGAACCAGAAAATTTTGATGTCTATCAATTTAACCACTTAAAATAAATTTTCGTAATTTTAAGAAATTTAGATAAGAAGTAGAATAAAAATCTATGTCCTAAAACTAGAATGGCGAGAAATAAGAAAGAAAAAGAGCGCGTCGAAAAAGGTCGGAAAAGAAAAGATCGAAAAAATAAGAAAGAAAAAGAGTGACTTATAAAACTTAAAAATACTTGACTAACCCAACCTTATTACTATCACTAACTTAAAATTATAATCGCAAATTGAGATTACTAATTGGAATGATAATTGATACATTGGTAAAAGGCGTCTAAAAATATTAAAGCTTACAAGTAAAACTGTATCCCAAATGGCAATATCTTAAAAAGGAACTAAAACTTAAAAAAGCGTCGCAAAATTCTAAAGCACCTATATCTTAGTCTAAAGAAAAAGCACTTAAGGGATTTTACGGCAAATCCTAAAAATCTAGAAATAAAAATAACTATGGCAAAAACTATGAATTAAAACTAAATACGAGCGAAAAATACAAAAGTTACACTAAAACAATTAAAAAAAAATAAAAATATACTAAAAGTTGTAAAAAGTACAATTTTTATAAAAATATTATTTTTATATTATTTATTTTATAAAACTATTAATTTTAAAATTTAATTAAACTAATTAAACTAAATATATAAATTAAATCTAAAAACTAATAACTAATTAAATAATAAAACCTAATTAGGGTTTATTAAATAATAATAATAATAATACCCGTAATTAATACAGTTTTAGGGTTGCAGTTGGCGTGTCAGACACTCTCATGCGATCGCATGAGTTTATGCCTTCGGGCTCATGCGATCGCATGAGCTGAGGTTTTGGGCCAGGTTACGGGCTGCTACAGTAGCAGGCCCGAGTGTTTTTATATATTTTTTTTCTTCTGTTTTTAATTTTCTGTTTTATATATTTATGTAATATATTTATATAAATTAAATAAAACTTATATTTTTATAAAATAAAGATAAAGAAACTTTTATAGAACTTAAATATTTAACAAACTCTTAAAAATATTTATATTTTTGTTTTCTTTTTATATTTTCGAATATTTAAAACGTATTTTTACAAAAGCGTATTTTTTTAAAAGTAAACTAAAAATAATTTTTTTTTTCTTTTTAGCGTTGCGCTTCCGGCTTTTAAGCAAGAAAGTTCCCCAGCAGCGGGGCCAAAAATACTTGATGTTAAAGCTAAGGGGTATAAAATACTATTAAATTTTACAAGGAAATACTATTAAATACGATACAATTTTACACAAGATATTTATTTATTTATTGAATGGATATACTTAAACCTTGCTACAACACTTATAGGCAGTGTACCTAATCGTACAGTAGTGTAGTTTTTAGTAAGTCCGGTTCGTTCCACAGGGAATCTTTTTCACAAAGCCTAACGCTATATTAGTTTAAATTTATAAAAATACAAATATATATATAAGTAATATTATTATTATAAAGGGGGGTTTTTACCGTTTAATGACCGGTTTGTCGATTTTAAAAACTTTAGTTGCAGTTAAAACAAAATGTAAAATATTAAATAAATAAAAGACTTAATTTAAAGCGTAAAGTAAATAACGATAATGAAATTGCGAATAATAAAAGTGCGATAAAATAAACTTGCGATAATTAAAAAGTACGATAATTAAAAGTGCAATTAAATACAATAACAATAAATAAAAATGCGATAATTAGAAGTGCAATTAAATATAAAATAAAGGAAATTAAATATGAAATAAAAGAATTATGCTTATTTAAACTTCCGTAATCATGATGTTTGACGTGTTGATTTTAGTTTTATGCCCATGGGTTAATTGTCCTTTGTCCTGGATTATTTAATATGTCCGTCTGGTTTTTGTCCATAACAGTCCATCAGTCATAAATATAAAGTGCGAGTGTCCTCGTCAAATTATCCTTATACCCGAAGTTAAATATTCCAACTAATTGGGGACTTAAACTGTAACAAGGTTTTATTACTTTGTTTAATAATTACACCAGGATGTCGACTGAGTGTAACCCAAGGTTTTAATACTTTGTTATCAATTATGCCAAGTGTCCTTGTACATAATTTCACCCCTGTTTTAATATTTCTAGTGACTATTAATCCATTCCCGTGTCCGGTTAAATGAACGATTATTCATACATATAAATACCCTGCCCATCGTATCCGATCGAGTGTATATGGTTATTTATAGGGACGTTCAATTGTAAATCTTTATATTAAAATTAACAAACTATCATTTAGTTAAACAAATATAAAGCCCATTAATAGCCCATAGTCTAATTTCCACAAGTGTCGTTCTTTTGTCCAAACCCAATTATGGTACAAAGTCCAATTACCCAATTTTAATATTTTTAGCCCAACATCATGATTACTTCGGATTAAATAAGCATAATAATAACTTAGCTACGAGACATTAATGTAAAAAGGTTGAACATAACTTACAATGATTAAAAATAGCGTAGCGTTACACGGACAGAATTTTGACTTACACCCTTACAACATTCGCTAACACCCCCTTATTATTATAAATTAAAATTAAAATTAAAATTATAATATAAATATAAATATTATACGTTGAATGAGGAGAAGAAAAAGATGTGTTTTGTGTTACACCAAAGATCGATTTTTATAGGCATGTGGGCTGGAACTGTGCACCATGGGATCGCATGGAGTTTCTTCCTCCAGGCCATGCGATCGCATGGCCAGCTGGGGAGACTCAAAAGTCTTTGTTTTTTTATGCCGACGGTTTTTAAATTTAATATAATATATATATTAATTTTAAGAATTAATTATATATTATATTATATTCATGTGCATAGTTGACTTGTAATTTTTAGTCCGTTGCATCGAGCGTTGAGAGTTGACTCTGGTCCCGGTTTTGGATTTTCGAACGTCCTTGCGTACAATTTAATATCTTGTACTTTGCGTTTTGAATCTTGTACTCTTGTAATTTTGAGACGTTTCTTATCAATAATTGGAACCTCATTGATTGTATTTTGTACTTTTGAGCTTTTTGGTCGTTTGCGTCTTCAATTGGTCGAATCTGTCTTTTGTATTCACCTTTTATTATTTAAACGAATATCATTTGTAAATAGAACAGTTGCAACTAAAAGCTTGTCTTTCTTGAGGGATAATGCTATGAAATATATGTTCATTTTTAGCATTATCAGGAAGGCGAGACTTCCAGTATAAGAATTTCAAGGACACTCAACCCCCGATGTTTAATGGGGTGCGAGATCCTTTGAAGAGTACGTGTTGGATCTCCAATATCGAGGGAGCTTTCTGTACCGCGGAATGCCCTCCCGAGAAGAAAACAAGGTTTGGTTCAAGCATGTTGCAGGAGGAAGCTAAGTTGTGGTGAGAAGATAAGATCAACTTATATGGCGAAGAACAATGTATGGGCTTGACATGGGAGGAGTTCAAGAAAGAATTTTTCAGAGAATACCGAACTTCATCCGATCTCGATAGAATCCGGGACGAGTTGCACCATTTGCAACAAGGGTCAATGGACTTAGTTACACTCAAGTCTATCTTCTTGGAAAAGACTCGTTTTTGCCCAGAATATGTGGGTGATGATCAAAAGTTAATGAAGGATTTCTACCGTACCTTGAATGATGAGTACAAGGGTAAGATTAGTCGGGGAATGGCTAAGACTTTTGAAGAACTATTCGAGTTGGCTCGGGGTTTTGAACCGGAGGTTCCGAGGAAGAGTGATTTCACTTTTTCAAAGAGAAAGTTTGAAGATTTTGGTTACTCTAACTCTTCAAACAAGAAGAACAAGAACAAGAAGGGTTTCGAAAGTGTCAATAGCGTGAAGAAGGGCGCTACCGGTGGTTTTTCTTATGCGTGCTACAATTGTGGGCAACCGGGTCATATGGCTCGTGAATGTCCGAAACCATTTTCCGGAAACAAAATCACTTGTTTTAATTAAGGAAAAGAAGGGCATAAGAAGCCGGAGTGTCCCGACTTGCGAAACGATAATGTGAAGCGGTTAGAGAAGGCGGCGGGTACGGCTAGGGGTCGCAACTATTTGATGACCAATGATGAAGCCAAACAATCGCATGAAGTTGTCTCAGGTACATACATGGTTAATTCTAATCCGGCAAGGATTCTTTTCGATAGCGGTGCAAATTTGTCGTTTGTGTCTCCTAAATTTGTGCCTAAACTTAATAGACCATTAGCTAAGTTAAGTCGTCCGGTAGAAGTTGAAATAGCGGACGGCAAAACGGTGCTAGTGGTCGATGTGTGCAAAAATTGTGATGTTGTGTTTGGTGCCGAAGCCCTTAAAATTGATCTCATTCCAATGACCTTGGGCGACTTTGATATTGTTGTGGGTATGGATTGGCTCGATCGTAATAGGGCCGATATTGCATGCCATGAAAAATTTATTCGTGTGAAGACCCCAAGTGGGGGAGAGTTAATTATTCATGGTGATAAGCGAAGGAGATCGGTGCCGATATGCACTTTTGCACGGGCACGTCGTTTTGTTGTTAGTGGTGGCATGGCTTTCCTTGCTCATGTTGTTGATACTCGTGGTGAGCCACCACCCATTCGTGAAATTCCGGTTGTTAGTGAATTCGAAGACGTTTTTCCGGATGAATTACCGGGTGTTCCGGCGAAAAGACAAGTTGAGTTTCGTATTGAGTTGGTTCCGGGAGCTACTCCCATTGCTAAAACTCCTTATCGTTTAGCACCAACAGAAATGCAAGAGTTGTTAAATCAAACCCAAGAGTTGCTCGAGAAGGGTTTTATTCGACCGAGTGCTTCGCCATGGGGCGCTCCGGTATTATTTGTGAAAAAGAAAGATGGAAGTATGCTGATGTGCATTGACTATCGGGAGTTGAATAAAGTGACGATCAAGAATCGTTATCCATTGACTCGGATTGACGATTTGTTTGACCAACTCCAAGGTGCGACGTATTTCTCAAAGATTGACCTACGGTCCGGCTATCACCAAATGCGGGTCCGTGAGGAAGACATTGAGAAAATGGCCTTTCGAACACGTTATGGGAATTTTGAATTCGTGGTTATGCCTTTTGGTCTTACGAATGCACCGGCGGCATTCATGGATCTTATGAACCGGGTGTGCCAACCTATATTGGACAAGTCGGTGATTGTGTTCATTGACGACATACTAGTCTACTCGAAAAGTATGAACGAACATGAACGTCATTTGCGTGAAGTATTGAAGACTTTACGAAAGGAGCAGTTGTATGCTAAGTTCTCCAAATGCGAATTTTGGCTAAGGGAATTCCAATTCCTTGGTCATATTGTGAACAAAGACGGCATTCAAGTAGATCCGGGGAAGATAGAGACGGTGAAGAGTTGGGGATGACCGACTACGCCTACGGAAATCCGAAGTTTCCTCGGATTGGCCGGTTATTATCGTCGGTTTATCCAAGACTTTTCTAAGATTGCTTCTCCATTAACGAAGTTGACGAGAAATAATGCTAAGTTTAATTGGGAGAACGAGCAAGAAATTGCTTTTCAATTGTTAAAAGAGAAGTTGTGTCAAGCTCCGGTGTTAGTATTATCGGAAGGTGTGGAAGATATGACGGTTTATTGTGATGCTTCGCTAAATGGGCTCGGGTGTGTTCTGATGCAAAGAGGTAAAGTCATCGCTTATGCCTCTCCACAATTAAAGGAACACGAAACGAGATATCCGACTCATGATCTCGAGTTGGCGGCGGTTGTGCATGCATTGAAAATTTGGCGCCATTACTTGTATGGTGTCAAGTGTATGATTTATTCGGATCATAAGAGTTTGAAACATCTCTTTAATCAACGAGATTTGAATTATCGCCAACGTAGGTGGATGGATGTGGTGAAAGACTACAATTGTGATATACTTTATCATCCGGGCAAAGCGAACGTTGTCGCGGATGCGTTAAGTCGAAAGAGTCAACATCCGGCGATAAAGGTAGCATCGTTACATTTGATTATTACCAACGATTTTCTTGAGAAGCTTGGTGAGATCCAAATTAAGGCGTATGTTCACAACAAGCATGCGGAGCAAATTGTAGGCCAATCGGAGTTTATTACTATGGGCTTGCGTGGGTTGTTGTCTTTTCAAGGAAGGGTGTGGGTGCCTAAGATGGGTGATTACCGACGGGTGCTACTTGATGAAGCACACAAGTCAAAATATTCCATTCATCCGGGCGCGACGAAAATGTATCATGACTTGAAGAAAGATTATTGGTGGCCGGGCATGAAACGTGATGTTGTGAAGTATGTTGAGCAATGTGTCACGTGTTTACAAGTAAAAGCTGAACACCAAAAGCCGTGTGGTAAGTTGCAACTGTTAAAAATCCCGAAGTGGAAATGGGAACACATTACCATGGATTTCATTACAAAGTTACCTAAAATGGCGAGAACCCAATTCGATTCGATTTGGGTTATAGTTGACCGATTGACAAAAAGCGCTTTGTTTCTTCCCATTAAAGAAGCGATATTGTCGGAGGCCTTGGCTAAGTTGTTTATCAAGGAAGTGGTCTCGCGACATGGGGTTCCTATATCTATTATTTCGGATCGAGATACCCGTTTTACATCTCGGTTTTGGGAAAAGTTTCATGAAGATATGGGTACGCAATTGAAGTTGAGCACGGCGTATCATCCTCAAACGGACGGTCAAACCGAACGTACGAATCAAACTTTGGAAGATATGCTACGGGCGTGCATCATTGACTTCGGTGGTAGTTGGGATGAGCATTTGCCTTTGATGGAATTCTCGTACAATAATAGTTATCATACTAGTATCGGGATGCCACCTTACGAAATGCTTTATGGGCGTAGGTGTCAAACTCCCGTTTGTTGGGGGGAAGTGGGTCAAAGAGAGATCGGGAGTACCGATTTGGTTTTAGAGACTAATAGCAAGATCGATTTGATCCGGGAACATTTGAAGAAGGCTCAAGATAGGCAAAAGTCGTATGCCGATAGACGTAGGCGATCGATTGAGTTCCAAGAAGGCGATATGGTGATGCTTAAGGTTTCGCCATGGAAGGGTATTATTCGATTTCGAAAACGGGGAAAGTTAGCTCCTCGTTTTATTGGGCCGTTCAAGGTTTTAGCTCGTGTTGGTGAAGTTGCATATCAATTGGAATTACCCGAAGAGCTTGCGGGGATCCATAATACATTTCATGTTTCCCACCTCCGTAAGTGTCTTGCGGATGATTCCTCATGGATGCCTTTAGACGAGATTGAGCTAAACAACAAGTTAGAATATGTCGAGGAACCGATTGCTATCCTTGACGAGAAGGTGAAAATGTTGAGAAATAAAGAGGTGAGAACTTTCAAGGTTCAATGGCGGCGAAGTAAAGGTTCCGAGTTCACTTGGGAACCCGAAGAGTTCGTGTTAGTTTATCTTCCCTCGTGTCATGCGGCTTGGATTGCGAGGACGCAATCTGAATAAGTGGGGGAGAGTTGTAAAACCCGAGTATTTGTAGTGCACATAAGTGTAATGTACGATACTTGAAACGGGGTTTTGGTTGTATATATTTAAAAGCAAGAAAGAAGCTGAACTAGAGGTGTCGCGCGCCGCGCGGCCTGGTGGTGCGCCGCGCCATCTGTCTGCGACAGATTCTCCTCTTCTTTTAAAATAGATATTTTGAGGGCATTTTGGTCAAAACACATTGGAGCCCGAATTTAATACCTTGGATCAGTTTTGAAGCTTCATTCACTCCATTCCCAACAACCTTATCTTCTCCAATTAAACTCTAGAGAGAGAGTGCAATCCTTGAGAGAGAAAGCTCCATTAAAGGGTGAAAGAGGTTGAATCGGGTCTTGGTGCAAGTTATAAAGTCGTTCATCTAGTCGATGGCTACGTGGTGATTATGTTAGTAAGTTATAAAACCTGATTTCTTACTTTAATTGCTTTAAGGGTTAGGGTTTGGGCTAGTGATGAACCAAAGACCCATTTTGTTAGTATTTTGGGGATTTTGGGTGAATATGGGTTATGAAGGCCCATTGATGACTAACCTAGGGTTTGAATGTGTTAATTGGACTTTTGAGTCTTAAATTTGGTTAGTTAGTTGCTAGAACACTTTAATAATATGTAAATGGGTGTTATTGGGTATGGATGACCCAAATGGGTGTGTTGACCTTGAAATGGGTCAAATGGGTCTTTAATGACCTAAGTGGCCTAGCAAGTATGAAAATGAGTTAGCCTTGCGACCTAAATGTGTTTTAAACCCATCTTGACGAATGATTAGGGTTTTGGTGTGTGTTGACCCAATTTAGGGTTAAGGGTGCAAATGGGTTGAAATTGCACCTTGGGTCAAAATGGCTTGGAATGGTGAAAGGGTTTGGTTGACCAACTTGAGTTTGCGTTTGATGATGTGTATTTAATGATAGGTACGTTACTTTGAGGTCTTGCAAGCTCGGGTATCTTTTCACAAGACTTTGAGGTGAGTGGAATAATTATATGCGTAGGTATATAATGTATCTATTTGTTGTATCGTGAAATGTGTAGTGTCGAGGTGTTAAGACACGACGTTTCACGTGAAGAGTGTAGCATCGAGGTTTTAAGATGCCACTCGGGTGTAGCATCGAGGTGTTAAGATGCCACCTAGGAGTGTAGTGTCGAGGTGTTAAGACACCACTCCGTAAAATGATGAGTGAAGCATCGAGGTGTTAAGATGCCACTCGGGGTGAAGTGCCGAGGTGTTAAGGTGACACCCTAGGGGTTAGTGGTGCGAGGTGTTAAGTGCCCTAACGGATGTTGTGAACACCGATGGCGTTTTCGCTAGCGCCGTTCCCTTGTACTATTGGTTAACCATGGTTATTTGTGTTGTAAGCATATTATATTATTCGAGTTATATTCTTATGCGGTTGTTATGCTAGCTTGTGGTATTGGAGATTTATAGCTTGTTATTGTTACGATAAGCTAAATGTGTATGCTAGCGTGTTTGCGGGTTGGTGTGTAAGTGTATGCAAGTAGGTATAATTATATATGTATTCGTATAATTATTGCATTCACTAAGCTTTACTTACCCTCTCGTTGTTTACCATTTTATAGGTTCAGTTTTGGACAAGGGTAAGGGCATCGTTTTGGACTAGAGATCTCGCTTGATGCTAGGGGACGCTTTTGGCTTTAGTAGCTCTTGGAGTTTGACCGATAGTTGGTAACTATCCCAAACGCCATGCTCATTGCGTAGTTTGGAACTTAAACTTTTTGGTGGTTGAAACTCTTAACTTGTACTAAACTTGTAATTTGGGTCGTGTAGGCCCCGCTTGTAAAATATTGATTTTATGTTTGAAACATGTTAGTTTTACATATTTGGATGTATGGTAAAAAGCGTTTCGTCTAAAAGTGTCGGGAACTAGTCAATCTTTTTCGCATTTAAACACTTTCCGGACAGTCCACTTTGGCGCGCCGCGCCCCTACCTGGCGCGCCGCGCGGGTATGCTGCACAGAATTTTTTTTTTTTATTTTGTATTTTCACGTGGTCTGGTCGCGGGTTGGTTTAGGTTGTTACAGATGCACCTACAAAGAATTCACTGCCTGCAAACCTTTGGAATTTGATGGAAGCGAAGGACCAATCGGATTGAAATGGTGGACCGAGAAGGTCGAATCGGTGTTTGCCATAAGTAAGTGTACTGAAGAGGACAAAGTGAAGTACGCTACGCATACCTTCACAGGTTCTGCGTTAACATGGTGGAATACCTATCTAGAGCAAGTGGGACAAGATGATGCTTACGCACTACCGTAGTCAGCATTCAAGCACTTGATGAACGAGAAGTACCGTCCCAGAACCGAGGTCAATAAGCTCAAGACAGAACTTAGAGGGTTACGAACCCAAGGATTTGATATTACCACGTACGAAAGACGATTCACAGAATTATGCCTATTGTGTCCGGGAGCGTTCGAAGATGAGGAAGAGAAGATCGACGCGTTTGTGAAAGGATTACCGGAAAGAATCCAAGAAGATATAAGTTCACACGAGCCCGCCTCCATACAACAGGCATGTAGAATGGCTCACAAACTAGTGAACCAGATTGAGGAAAGAATTAAAGAACAGGCGGCTGAAGAGGCCAATGTGAAGCAAGTCAAAAGAAAGTGGGAGGAAAACAGTGATAAGAATCACCAATACAACAACAATAGCAATTACAACAATAATCGCAACAACTATCCCAACAATCGCAACATCAATCGCAACTACAACAAACGGCCCAACAACAACAACAATAACAACAACAACAACAACAACAACAACAACAACAACAACAACAACAACAACAACAACAACAACAACAACAACAACAACAACAACAACAACAACAACAACTACAACAATCATCCCAACAACAATAACAACCGCAACAACAACAATAATCAGAAGCAGCTATGCCAAAGGTGTGAAAAGTATCACTCGGGGTTCTGCACCAAATTTTGCAACAAGTGTAAAAGAAATGGTCATAGCGCGGCAAAGTGTGAGGTCTACTGACCAGGGTTTAACAGAACGAAAGGAACAAATGGTGTCGGAACGAGTAATGGTGGAGCAAGTAGTGTCGGAGCAAGTTATGCCAATGTAGTTTGTTATAAATGTGGAAAATCGGGCCACATTATTAGAAATTGCCCGAACCAGGAGAACACGAATGGACAAGACCGCGGAAGAGTTTTCAATATTAATGCAGTAGAGGCACAGGAAGACCCGGAGCTTGTTACGGGTACGTTTCTTATTGACAATAAATCTGCTTACGTTTTATTTGATTCGGGTGCGGATAGAAGCTATATGAGTAGAGATTTTTGTGCTAAATTAAGTTGTCCATTGATGCCGTTGGATAGTAAATTTTTACTCGAATTAGCAAACGGTAAATTAATTTCAGCAGATTATATATGCCGGAATCGAGAAATTAAACTGGGTAGCGAAATATTTAAGATTGATTTGATACCAGTAGAGTTAGGGAGTTTTGATGTAATAGTTGGTATGGACTGGCTGAAGAAGGTGAAAGCAGAGATCGATTGTTATAAAAATGCAATTCGCATTGTACGAGAAGAAGGAGAACCCTTAATGGTGTACGGAGAAAAGGGCAACACGAAGCTACATCTTATTAGTAATTTGAAGGCACAAAAACTAATAAGAAAAGGTTGCTATGCTGTTCTAGCACATGTCGAGAAAGTACAAACTGAAGAAAAGAGCATCAATGATGTTTTTGTCGCAAAAGAATTTCCCGATGTATTTCCGAAAGAATTACCGGGACTACCTCCACATCGATCTGTTGAATTTCAAATACATCTTGTACCAGGAGCTGCACCAATAGCTCGTGCTCCTTACAGACTCGCACCCAGCGAGATGAAAGAACTATTAGAACATGGTTTCATTCGATCAAGCACATCACCATGGGGAGCTCCTGTTTTGTTTGTCAAGAAGAAAGATGGTACATTTAGCTTGTGTAATGACTAAAGAGAGTTGAACAAACTTACCATCAAAAACCGTTATCCACTGCCGAGAATTGACGACTTATTTAATCAACTACAAGGCTCGTCGGTTTATTCGAAGATCGATTTACGTTCTGGATATCATCAAATGCGAGTAAAGGAGGATGATATTCCAAAAACTGCTTTTAGGACGCGTTATGGTCATTACGAGTTTATGGTTATGCCGTTTGGATTGACTAACGCACCAGCTGTGTTCATGGACCTTATGAACCGAGTGTGTGGGCCATATATTGACAAGTTTGTCATTGTTTTCATCGATGACATACTTATTTACTCAAAGAATGATCAAGAACACGAAGAACATTTGAGAAAATTGCTAGAAGTATTGAGGAAAGAAAAACTGTACGCTAAGTTTTCAAAGTGTGCATTTTGGTTGGAAGAAGTTCAATTCCTCGGTCACATAGTGAACAAAGAAGGTATCCAGGTGGACCCGGCAAAGATCGAAACCGTTGAAAAGTGGGAAACCCCAAAAACTCCGAAGCATATACGTCAATTTTTAGGATTGGCTGGTTACTACAGAAGATTCATCCAAGATTTCTCCAAAATAGCAAAACCCTTGACTGTATTAACGCATAAAGGGAAGAAATTTGAATGGTAGGATGAACAAGAGAAGGTGTTTCAGTTATTGAAGAAAAAGCTAAATACGGCACCTATATTGTCATTGCCTGAAGGGAATGATGATTTTGTGATATATTGTGACGCCTCAAAGCAAGGTCTCGGTTGTGTATTAATGCAACGAACGAAGGTAATTGCATATGCGTCTAGACAATTGAAGATTCACGAGCATAATTATACGACACATGATTTGGAATTAGGCGCGGTTGTTTTTGCATTAAAGACTTGGAGGCACTACTTATATGGGGTCAAAAGTATTATATATACCCACCACAAAAGTCTTCAACACATATTTAATCAGAAACAACTGAACATGAGGGAACGTAGGTGGATTGAATTGTTGAATGATTACGACTTTGAGATTCGTTATCACCCGGGGAAGGCAAATGTGGTAGCCGACGCCTTGAGTAGAAAGGATAGAGAACCCATTCTAGTAAAATCTATGAATATAATGATTCACAACAACCTTACTACTCAAATAAAGGAGGCGCAACAAGGAGTTTTAAAAGAGGGAAATTTAAAGAATGAAATACCCAAAGGATCAGAGAAGCATCTTAATATTCGGGAAGATGGAACCCGGTATAGGGCTGAAAGGATTTGGGTACCAAAATTTGGAGATATGAGAGAAATGGTACTTAGAGAAGCTCATAAAACTAGAAACTCAATACATCCTGGAATGGGGAAGATGTACAAGGATCTCAAGAAACATTTTTGGTGGTCGGGTATGAAAGCCGATGTTTCTAAATACGTAGGAGAATGTTTGACGTGTTCTAAGGTCAAAGCTGAGCATCAGAAACCATCAGGTCAACTTCAACAACCCGAAATCCCGGAATGGAAATGGGAAAACATTACCATGGATTTCATCACTAAATTGCCAAGGACTGCAAGTGGTTTTGATACTATTTGGGTAATAGTTGATCGTCTCACCAAATCAGCACACTTCCTGCCAATAAAAGAAGATGACAAGATGGAGAAGTTAGCACGACTGTATTTGAAGGAAGTCGTCTCCAGACATGGAATACCAATCTCTATTATCTCTGATAGGGATGGCAGATTTATTTCAAGATTCTGGCAGACATTACAGCAAGCATTTGGAACTCGTCTAGACATGAGTACTGCCTATCATCCACAAACTGATGGGCAGAGTGAAAGGATGATACAAACGCTTGAAGACATGCTACGAGCATGTGTTATTGATTTCGGAAATAGTTGGGATCGACATCTACCGTTAGTAGAATTTTCCTACAACAATAGCTACCATTCAAGCATTGAGATGGCTCCGTTTGAAGCACTTTATGGTAGAAAGTACGGGTCTCCGATTTGTTGGAGTGAAGTGGGGGATAGACAGATTACGGGTCCGGAGATAATACAAGAAACTACTGAGAAGATCATCCAAATTCAACAACGGTTGAAAACTGTGACGACCCGAAAATTTCTGACCAAATTTAAACTTAACCTTTATATGTTTCCGACACGATAAGCAGAATTTGTAATGTTGAATCTTAAAAAGTTTGGAACTACATTCATGTAATCAATTACCCTTTGACCGTGTTCGACGATTCATGAACAATTATGTGTATATAGATATGTATATATAATATATAATATTAACTGAAAACATTAACAAAGTATTAGATATATGATACTTTACATGAACATATTTGTTTTGATATATTTATTGACAGAATTAAGAGATAATATCAAATGATTGAATTATCAGATACATTATGATATGATTACGGGCCTATGTTATGAGGTCCACTGTGATTTAAGAAATCTATTCTTTTTGACAACTCATTACTTAACCAGTATGATAAAGATAACGATATTTATATTTTATTTTATTAAATATATATAACGATTTAAATTAATATTATATATATTTATACGCGTATTATACGTATATAGTTTTATACTTTTACTATACTTTAACTTTACCTTTACTTTACTTTAACTTTAATAATTCATACTTTAATAATTCACTTTAATAATTCATACTTTAATAATTCACTTTAATAATTCATACTTTAATAATTTACTTTAATAATTCACTTTAATAATTCATACTTTAATAATTCACTTTAATAATTCACACTTTAATAATTCACTTTAATAATTCACTTTAATAATTCATACTTTAATAATTCACTTAAATAATTCATACTTTAATAATTCACTTTAATAATTCACTTTAATAATTCACTTTAATAATTCATACTTTAATAATTCAAAAATCTATTATAAATAGAATTGAATAGGTTTCATTATTTCATAGAAACTTGAAAATATATTTCTCTAAACTCTCTCAATCGAATTACATATATATATATTTACTTAGTACTATTTCAAGATATTATTAGTATACATAAAATACTACGACGGAGTTATATTCAGACGATTTCAAAATAAGTTTTCAAATGGGATATAGCTAAGAAAATTATGGGTTATAGCTATGAAGGTTATGGGTATTGATCGAGGGTATTGCTCGTGAGGTCAACCTAACGTTTATCATTTTCGTTGCGTCTACGTACTTTCCTGCAATATTGAATCACAATATTGATACGTGAGCATTCATATCTTATCTTTTATATATTAATAGTGTATCCCTGACTAGTGCTCGAGTATATATGATTATGCATGTTTGTATGCTTAGTTTTGTCGTTAAATAGTTTATGATAAATCACGAATTTGATGCATATGCTACTGAGATAAGTTATATGATATGCATGTCGTTGAAAAGCTGAAGAAAAAAAATTAATAACTTTTCATTTAGAAATCGTGTGGTTTCGATGAACGGATTAAAAGATATGGTCAACTGAATTATCATTAATTTTAATATTATTACTAAAACAATTATTATAACTGTTATCAGTTGATGTTATTACTAAAATTATCTTTATTACTAAAAATTAATATTTTTATTGAAACTATCATTTTATTATTTTAATCATTATTATTATTATCAATATTATTTTATCAAATAAATATGCGTACAAAGATATTTTTACCACACGTAATGTAATTACATTAATAATACATACCACTATATTTTTATGATATTAAGTGAATTTTATAAATTTTATTACTTGAGATATATAAAAGTATATTTTTATCATATATGAATTTTAATATAAATTTTTATTTATTAATAAATGACTTGTATTATTTAGTATAATAAGATCTGATAAATATATTTAAATATATAAAACTACTATATATAAGTTATATAATAAACATGTATAGATTTTGAAAGTCATTTTGGGTCAAGTTGACTTTTGTTGACTTTTGCATGTCGGTCTCGAGCATTAGGATTGTGATACACTACGACTTGACCTAAATTGTTAGACAGATATTGACCAACATATAAATATATATACTTAATATAGGTTCGTGAATCCGAGACAAACCCTGCACTTGTTCAGTGCCGTCATATACATAATTACTACGAAATACAGTATTGTGAGTTTCATTTGCTCCCTTTTTATATATATATTTTTGGGCTGAGAATACATGCGCTGATTTATAAATGTTTTACGAAATAGGCACAAGTACTAAAACTAATTATATGTGGGTTTAAACCAGAAATATACCCTTAGCTTGGTAACATTAAACTACTTGTCTATGTACGGTAGGCGCGAATCCTAAAGATAGATCTATTGGGCCTGACAAACCCCATCCTGACTATGGGATGCTTTAGTACTTCGAGGTTATTTTAAACACACCTGATCTGGTGTACTTCAGAGGGTAAAATATGAACGTTAAGGCTTGTTACCGGGTGCCTTCAACTTATAAAATACTTTTATACTCTTGCGAGTGTACATATATTTATAAACGGAAATGTTGTGGTCTATTAATATATTGAAATGATTGTTATGATAAACCTATGAACTCACCAACCTTTTGGTTGACACTTTAAAGCATGTTTATTCTCAGGTATTAAAGAAATCTTCCGCTGTGCATTAGCTCATTTTAAGGATACTACTTGGAGTCATTCATGGCATATTTTGAAAGACGTTGCATTCGAGTCATTGAGTTCATCAAGATTATTATTAAGCCAATTATAGTTGGATGTATTATGAAATGCTGTGCATGCCGTCAACTTTCGTTGTAAAGAAAGTTTATCTTTTAAAAACGAATGCAATGTTTGTAAAATGTATCATATAGAAGTCAAATACCTCGCGATGTAATCAACTATTGTGAATCGTTTATAATGTATATGAACGGGTCCTTTCAGTTGGTATCAGAGCGGTGGTCTTAGCGAACCAGGTCTTGCGTTAGTGTGTCTAACTGATAGTTGTTAAGATGCATTAGTGAGTCTGGACTTCGACCGTGTCTGCATGTCAAAAGTTTTGTTTATCATTTTTAGTCGGAAATCATCTACTTACCATCCTTAGGAAATTACCTGCTTATCATTCTTAGTCTAGACACGTCTTGCTGCATTGATTGCATGAATAGTCTATAGACAAAATTCATATCTTAGCGTATCTGCTAAATCATATCTTATCGTATCTATTACCGTAAACTTTGCCTGACATATTCCGTAAATTCCTCCGTAATCTATGAAATATTTTGATCTATATATATAGATATTCTATGTAGTTAGAATACCACCCGATAGCCGGAAAATCATTAAATATCGAAAAATCCTTTATCAAATCGTACGAAATGGAATTCGTCATCAGTTCAAGTTCCTCGGATTCCGAAATGGAATCCCACTCAAGCTCCGAAAGCAGTGTGACTGGAATGGATCAACCAATCAGCCATCATCTATTCTGGATGAATTGGGGATGGGTTCGTATCCTCCTTAATCATTGGAGACAAGAAAAAGGCGATCCTTTCCATCCACCACATTGCCCTTTTGGCAATGAACCTGAAGCACTTACCGGCGAACCTGTCCGAAACACCATTTTCTCTCTCATTTCTAGAGTATCTCGTCATGATTGTATACTACACTAAATTCTAGATCTTATTTATCCGCTCGTCCGAACCGACAATTACCCCGGTATAATAGAAGAAGTCAACGAGCTTCGCGCTCGGGTAGTGGCTTTGGAGAATATGGTGCAAAGGTTACAAACACCAGCAGAAGCACCAACAACATAACCAGTACCACCATCAACAACATCAACAGTACCATTACCACCACCAACAACAACCGCATCGCAAACCTCAACTTCATAATCTGTCCCATGAGCATCGACGTCATACGCCCTGTAGATACTAAGGAATACCACAACGATGAAGTATTAATTCATAACTTCATTGGGAAAACATTCTACGACGATTACGTAATTTCTAAAGTTTAGAAATTATCTATCCTAGCCTTAACCATAAATCAAGTGAGTTTAATTTAATATTAACTCATTAAATCTATATTACATCTGAAGAAATATACACATATATTTTCATAAAGACTGTAATAAAAATCTTTTGTACAAAATATTAATTGTGACATTTTTTTTAACGGGTAGGTAATACCCGAGAGATATATAAATTCACAATTAATATGTTACATTCTTCGAATCTGATTCAGCAAATCATCCATTATACTCCCTACTTTCACAACAATATACATTCTTTTATAAAAATCAAAACAACCATACTCATTCAAAATCTAATTACATATTCTGATTTTGAAATCTCAGAATTCGATTCAAGATATAACCGAAATCGTCACTCTTAAATTCCTACATCTTTCAAAACTATACTTTGACTTCAAAACTGTCCTAGAACCTCATTTCTATTCATGGAACTCACAAAAATATTTGTATCATTCAAAATCTTAGAACATCATATGTATATTAACAATTACAATATGTGTTCAAACACTTCGAAATTCCTAAAGACATGCGAGATGATGATCCAACCACATATTACCCACTGTCATGCATCTGAAAAGCTCTCGAAACCAAAGTTATAGTTTAACATGTATCCATGTCAGATCCTTTGATATTTATTACCAAATATAATTTTTTCAATCTCTTTCCAAAATAGACAGTTTTGTCACAGCTCCAGCAAATCACCTTCATTTGTTTATACGAATAAACCTTATTATAACAATTACCCCTTCATCATTGTTACCGGGGAACCTTTCATATCTCGCCACATTAGCAGTAAACTTATCAACAACTTCATTAACCTTCGACTTAAGCCTCTCCGAAAAGCCACTATACTTATTCATTAAAACCCCATCATGTACTCACCTACATCCTGTAAGAATAATTGTCACACCAACTACTGGGAATTAGCAATCAGTATTTTGAATTTCGCGACAATTTTACGTCAAAAGTTATACATATAACGTCTATCTCCTAGACTTACATACTTCGAATGTGAATTTTCTGAAAAATATCCCAAACCATGAACTAGTTCTCTGAAATTGGAAAAATGCTGATGAAGCAGCAAAAACTGTAAACGACTTTAACAGTCAAAAGTTTGATGATAAAGAATAGTATGGTGGTAAAGCTGAGAAAAAGAGAAGGTTTGAAACTGGAAAACGGATTGAGCAGACCATGAAGGAGGCTGTGGACAAATCACAAAGACTAAACCTGCCTTCAAAGGATCCAAATGATTCAGTGTCTACTGAAATCGTTAGCAAACAACTTACTTCTTATTCTAAACCTTCACAGACAAATCTTCTTCATCATCTATATTATCGTATCTTTTATTATAATATATTCGATATTCCTGAAGATATTTTCACAACTATTCTTATCTGAAATCTTTTATCTCTTCAGAATATCTGCGTTACAACATAAAAAGAAACTGTGTTAGTTTCTAAATTCTAAAAAAAAAATTTGAATTTAAAATAGGAATGTCTTTGAAGTAGTGTTGGGAACTCAAGCATGAGTTAGTATAATATAATGACACTTGATCAACGTGATTATATTACAGTAAGTCATGCTGAGTTTCTAATGGAACGTGATGATTCATAGAACATACCGTCATCATGTACTGTTTACACGACTCTTACATTCTACCCAATTTCCAAACATATTAAGAACATATCATCTTGATAGCTCTATATTTTCGGATATTCTGGTAATTTGCCAAATCAAGATCATGCCATTACGATTTTCTTCTTGGAACATTAACTATGTTCATCCAAAAATTCATATCTACGAATTCTGGACCATTATCCGCTTGACTTAAGGTCGGAAAGAGAAAACGAAAGCATGAAGCTCCGAAATATAATGGAGAATATAAAGCCCGATAACAACCCTGAAATTACAAACCGTGTATATCAATGCGTATAGCAATATAAAGACACGGGAGAATGAAAAACACAATAACCCCAAGGTAATGGTAGAAGAAAATAACTTCCTCCGATGGTAGATGAAAAAGAAGAATGACATATATGAAAGTTAAGAGTATATCAAGAATCAATACTGGATGAAGCATATTAACGAATGCTTTAAAGTATGAATTGGGGAGAAAGACTAGAAGGTGTGAGATGTGAAAATAAAGAAACGAAGGGGGTGGAATTATAGTAAAATATCAGACAGAGAAATCGAGACAGATTATCGCATTTAATCAAAGAAGATCCTGATTTCCTTAATCGTCGAAGAACCAAATCTTATTGCAAAGATTTTCTTTAAATCCCATGAATTCCGAAAATCAATCATAACTACGTCATCGGTTAAAATGAATATACGTTTACTCATTTCACTCTCTTGCGATAGCTTCACTTATACTCTTCGCGTAATTAAATTATTTTTTCTATATTACTCAATGATGATAAAACTCTATTTATCAACTCATATTCATCATGAAAACATTTTTATAGTTAGCCATGACGACCTCGATCAAATTTTGAGACGAAATTTCTTTAACGGGTAGGTACTGTGACGATCCGAAAATTTCCGACCAAATTTAAACTTAACCTTTATATGTTTCCGACACGATAAGCAGAATTTGTAATGTTGAATCTTAAAAAGTTTGAAACTACATTCATGTAATCAATTACCCTTTGACCGTGTTCGACGATTCACGAACAATTATGTGTATATAGATATGTATATATAATATATAATATTAACTGAAAACATTAACAAAGTATTAGATATATGATACTTTACATAAATATATTTGTTTTGATATATTTATCGACAGAATTAAGAGATAATATCAAATGATTGAATTATCAGATACATTATGATATGATTACGGGCCTATGTTATGAGGTCCACTGTGATTTAAGAAATCTATTCTTTTTGACAACTCATTACTTAACCAGTATGATAAAGATAACGATATTTATATTTTATTTTATTAAATATATATAACGATTTAAATTAATATTATATATATTTATACGCGTATTATACGTATATAGTTTTATACTTTTACTATACTTTAACTTTACCTTTACTTTACTTTTACTTTACTTTAACTTTAATAATTCATACTTTAATAATTCACTTTAATAATTCATACTTTAATAATTCA
Source organism: Rutidosis leptorrhynchoides (assembly GCF_046630445.1). NCBI lineage: Eukaryota > Viridiplantae > Streptophyta > Magnoliopsida > Asterales > Asteraceae > Rutidosis > Rutidosis leptorrhynchoides. Next base: position 347,866,380 of record NC_092333.1, read on the forward strand.
CTTTAATAATTCATACTTTAATAATTCACTTTAATAATTCACTTTAATAATTCATACTTTAATAATTCACTTTAATAATTCACTTTAATAATTCACACTTTAATAATTCACTTTAATAATTCACTTTAATAATTCATACTTTAATAATTCACTTTAATAATTCATACTTTAATAATTCACTTTAATAATTCACTTTAATAATTCATACTTTAATAATTCACTTTAATAATTCATACTTTAATAATTCAAAAATCTATTATAAATAGAATTGAATAGGTTTCATTATTTCATAGAAACTTGAAAATATATTTCTCTAAACTCTCTCAATCGAATTACATATATATATATTTACTTAGTACTATTTCAAGATATTATTAGTATACATAAAATACTACGACGGAGTTATATTCAGACGATTTCAAAATAAGTTTTCAAATGGGATATAGCTAAGGAAATTATGGGTTATAGCTATGAAGGTTATGGGTATTGATCGAGGGTATTGCTCGTGAGGTCAACCTAACGTTTATCATTTTCATTGCGTCTACGTACTTTCCTGCAATATTGAATCACAATATTGATACGTGAGCATTCATATCTTATCTTTTATATATTAATAGTGTATCCCTGACTAGTGCTCGAGTATACATGATTATGCATGTTTGTATGCTTAGTTTCGTCGTTAAATAGTTTATGATAAATCACGAATTTGATACATATGCTACTGAGATAAGTTATATGATATGCATGTCGTTGAAAAGCTGAAGAAAAAAATTAATAACTTTTCATTTAGAAATCGTGTGGTTTCGATGAACGGATTAAAAGATATGGTCAACTGAATTATCATTAATTTTAATATTATTATTAAAACGATTATTATAAATGTTATCAGTTGATGTTATTACTAAAATTATCTTTATTACTAAAAATTAATATTTTTATTGAAACTATCATTTTATTATTTTAATCATTATTATTATTATTATCAATATTATTGTATCAAATAAATATGCGTACAAAGATATTTTTACCACATGTAATGTAATTACATTAATAATACATACCACTATATTTTTATAATATTAAGTGAATTTTATAAATTTTATTACTTGAGATATATAAAAGTATATTTTTATCATATATGAATTTTAATATAAATTTTTATTTATTAATAAATGACTTGTATTATTTAGTATAATAAGATCTGATAAATATATTTAAATATATAAAACTACTATATATAAGTTATATAATAAACATGTATAGATTTTGAAAGTCATTTTGGGTCAAGTTGACTTTTGTTGACTTTTGCATGTAGGTCTCGAGCATTAGGATTGTGATACACTACGACTTGACCTAAATTGTTAGACAGATATTGACCAACATATAAATATATATACTTAATATAGGTTCGTGAATCCGAGACAAACCCTGCACTTGTTCAGTGCCGTCATATACATAATTACTACGAAATACAGTATTGTGAGTTTCATTTGCTCCCTTTTTATATATATTTTTGGGCTGAGAATACATGCGCTGATTTATAAATGTTTTACGAAATAGGCACAAGTACTAAAACTAATTATATGTGGGTTTAAACCAGAAATATACCCTTAGCTTGGTAACATTAAACCATTTGTCTATGTACGGTAGGCGCGAATCCTAAAGATAGATCTATTGGGCCTGACAAACCTCATCCTGACTATGGGATGCTTTAGTACTTCGAGGTTTATATAACACACCTGATTCGGTGTACTTTCAGAGGGTAAAACATGAACGTTAAGGCTTGTTACCGGGTGCCTACAACTTATAGAATAATTTTATACACTTGCGAGTGTACATATATTTATAAACGGAAATCTTGTGGTCTATTAATATATTGAAATGATTGTTATTATAAACCTATGAACTCACCAACCTTTTGGTTGACACTTTAAAGCATGTTTATTCTCAGGTATTAAAGAAATCTTCCGCTGTGCATTAGCTCATTTTAAGGATACTACTTGGAGTCATTCATGGCATATTTTGAAAGACGTTGCATTCAAGTCATTGAGTTCATCAAGATTATTATTAAGTCAATTATAGTTGGATGTATTATGAAATGGTGTGCATACCGTCAATTTTCGTTGTAAAGAAAGTTTGTCTTTTAAAAACGAATGCAATGTTTGTAAAATGTATCATATAGAGGTCAAATACCTCGCGATGTAATCAACTATTGTGAATCGTTTATAATGTATATGAACGGGTCCTTTCAAAAACCGCCCAAAGTCGACAAAAGAGCTACGCCGACATTAAAAGAAAAGATATAGAATTTGAAATTGGAGAGATGGTCATGCTTAAGGTTGCACCTTGGAAAGGTGTTGTTCGATTTGGTAAACGAGGGAAATTAAATCCAAGGTATATTGGACCATTCAAGATTATTGATTGTGTCGGACCAGTAGCTTACCGACTTGAGTTACCTCAACAACTCGCGGCTGTACATAACACTTTCTACGTCTCGAATTTGAAGAAATGTTTTGCTAAAGAAGATCTCACTATTCCGTTGGACGAAATCCAAATCAATGAAAAACTTCAATTCATTGAAGAACCCATTGAAATAATGGATCGTGAGGTTAAGAGACTTAAACAAAACAAGATACCGATTGTTAAGGTTCGATGGAATGCTCGTAGAGGACCCGAGTTCACCTGGGAATGAGAAGATCAGATGAAGAAGAAGTACCCGCACTTATTTCCAGAGGATGAGCCAACACCTCCAATCGCTTAACATTTCGGGACAAAATTTATTTAACGGGTAGGTACTGTAGTGACCCGAACTTTTCCGAACCTTTCTATGATTATATGTTTAATGAAAACTATATTTACATGATTAAATGTTTCCAACATGTTAAGCAATCAAACTTGTTAAGACTTGGTTAATTGAAACGGAAATTTTGTAAACGTCTGATTACCCAGTTTGACCAATGATTCACGAACGCTATAAGTTGTATATGACATGATGATACATAAATGAATAAATATATATTTTTAACATGATATAATGATCATCAAGTATCTCATTAAAAATAGTAACAATAAGTTATATACTTAAAAAGGAGACTATTGACGTATGAAACTCGAAACGATACATATAACGATTATCGTTATAACCACGTCTTACTAAATATATATGAAGCATATTAATACATTGTTATATTATATATAACATGATAATATGATAATTAAATATATCATTAAGTGTATTAATAATGAACTACATAAGTAAAAACAAGACTACTAACTTAAGGATTTCGAAACGAGACATATATGTAACGATTATCGTTGTAACGACATTTAAATGTATATATCATATTAAGATATATTAATATATCATAATATCATGATAATATAATAATTTAAAATCTCATTTGATATTATAAACTTTGGGTTAACAACATTTAATTAGATCGTTAACCTAAAGGTCTCAAAACAACACTTACATGTAACGGCTAACGATGACTTAACGACTCAGTTAAAATGTATATACATGTAGTGTTTTAATATGTATTCATACACTTTTGAAAGACTTCAAGACACTTATCAAAATACTTCTACTTAACAAAAATGCTTACAATTACATCCTCGTTCAGTTTCATCAACAATTCTACTCGTATGCACCCGTATTCGTACTCGTACAATACACAGCTTTTAGATGTATGTACTATTGGTATATACACTCCAATTATCAGCACTTAGCAGCCCATGTGAGTCACCTAACACATGTGGGAACCATCATTTGGCAACTAGCATGAAATATCTCATAAAATTACAAAAATATGAGTAATTATTCATGACTTATTTACATGAAAACAAAATTACATATCCTTTATATCTAATCCATACACCAACGACCAAAAACACCTACAAACACTTTTATTCTTCAATTTTCTTCATCTAATTGATCTCTCTCAAGTTCTAACTTCAAGTTCTAAGTGTTCTTCATAAATTCTACAAGTTCTAGTTACATAAAATCAAGAATACTTTCAAGTTTGCTAGCTCACTTCCAATCTTGTAAGGTGATCATCCAACCTCAAGAAATATTTGTTTCTTACAGTAGGTTATCATTCAAATATAAGGTAATAATCATATTCAAACTTTGGTTCAATTTCTATAACTATAACAATCTTATTTCAAGTGATGATCTTACTTGAACTTGTTTTCGTTTCATGATTCTGCTTCAAGAACTTCGAGCCATCCAAGGATCCGTTGAAGCTAGATCCATTTTTCTCTTTTCCAGTAGGTTTATCCAAGGAACATAAGGTAGTAATAATGTTCATAACATCATTCGATTCATACATAAAAAGCTATCATATTCGAAGTGGTAAACTAGTAATCACTAGAACATAGTTTAGTTAATTCTAAACTTGTTCGCAAATAAAGTTAATCCTTCTAACTACACTTTTAAAATCAACTATACACATGATCTATATCTATATGATATTCTAACTTAATGATTTAAAACCCGGAAACACGATAAACACCATAAAACCGGATTTACGCCGTCGTAGTTACAACCGGGGGCTGTTTTGGTTTGGATAATTAAAGACTATGAAAAACTTTGATTTAAAAGCTATACTTCTGGGAAAATGATTTTTCTTATGAACACGAAACCATATCCAAAAATCATGGTTAAACTCAAAGTGAAAGTATGTTTTTCAAAACAGTCATCAAGATGTCGTTCTTTCGACGGAAATGACTACCTCTTTCAAAAACGACTTGTAACATGTATTTTCGACTATAAACCTATACCTTTTCTGTTTAGTTTCATAAAGTCAAGTTCAATACGAAACCGTGGCCGCTTAAATCACTCAAAACGGATTAGAGACGAAGAAATGGCGAGCAAAACAAAATTGGTAAAAACTACTCATTTTAGCTACGTGAAAATTGGTAACAAATCTATTTCAACCATAACTTAATCAACTTGTATTGTATATTATGTAATCTTGAGATACCATAGACACATATACAATGTTTTGACCTATCATGTCGACACATCTATATATATTTCGGAACAACCATAGACACTCTATATGTGAATGTTGAAGTTAGCTATACAGGGTTGAGGTTGATTCCAAAATATATATAGTTTGAGTTGTGATCAATACTGAGATATGTATACACTGGGTCGTGGATTGATTCAAGATAATATATATCGATTTATTTCTGTACATCTAACTGTGGACAACTAGTTATAGGTTACTAACGAGGACAGCTGACTTAATAAACTTAAAACATCAAAATGTATTAAAAGTGTTGTAAATATATTTTGAACATACTTTGATATATATATACATATTTGTTATAGGTTCGTGAATCGACCAGTGGCCAAGTCTTACTTCCCGACGAAGTAAAAAATCTGTGAAAGTGAGTTATAGTCCCACTTTTAACACATACATTTGAACACATTTTGCTCTTAGATCCGATCGAATTGGAAGTCGAAATCGTCATCATTAAACTCGCAGCAATTTTCCGAACCTGAGAGTACAACTTTCGCCGACAAACCTCTCTCCACGCGCCGCCACGCGCTGCCTGTCAGGTCGCCGGAATAGTACTCCGGTCACTTTTTTTTTTTTTTTTTTTTTTTTTTTTTTTTTTTTTTTTCCAGGTTTTTTTTGCAGGGAATATTACCGAGCTTGGAGCAAAAGTCCTTGCGAACCAGAAACCTCGCTAATTTGCTATCTGCTCTGCTACCTCTGTGCCGCCGGTAGCCGCCGGTTGCCGGAACTCCCTTGTTCTTACAAGGCCGTGTTTGTTTTCTCTGACCCTTAACTTTTCTGTTCTACTACCTTTTTTGCACCTAACGGTGCTGTTTACACTTCTATTTGATTCTTCATTACATATAACTACTTATTATTTTTAGTTACAATTTTTTCCCATATACCTACTGTTTTTTTTTTTTTTTTTTTTTTTTTTTTTTTTTTTTTAGCATTATTCTGTATTTATAATTTATAATATAGATTCCTTTAAAAAAAATTTTGAGACCCCACTTACCCTGTATTTGTTTTTAACGGGTTAAGGGTACTACTTACCTTTGTTTGTAACTAGCTGCCTCGTTTGGTTAGAAGGTTAGTGTTAAATAGCTTTGATTTTCAACCTGTAGGAATCCTGTTATTCCTGTTACTACTTATTACGGTATTTGTTTTTTTTTTTTTTTTTTTTTTTTTTTTTTTTTTTGCACTCTTGCTATCGTTAGCGTTTTTGCTAGTTGTTTCTACTTTGTCTTTAGCAACTCTTTTCTACTTAGTGCGCTGTTTATAGGGTAAGATTAACTCGTCACATACGCATGGTTACTTGAGGTCATGTCCTATTAGTTTAGGGGCGGGTAGGTCTAGAGGGAGTAGAGATACTCGCGTTAGGATTAGAGTAGGTAGTTGGAATGTAGGAACTTTGACTAGCAAAGCCCGTGAACTTGTAAATACGCTACGTAAGAGTAAAGTGGACATATTGTGTGTTCAAGAGACCAGATGGAGGGGTGAAGCGGCGGTTGACGTGGACGACTACAGGTTGTGGTTCTCGGGTTCTAGAGTAGCTAGAAACGGGGTAGGGATCCTTATAGGACCCCTTTATAAGGATAATATTGTGGGTGTGGATAGGTGTAGCGATAGGATTATGTCGGTTAGGGTAGTTATCCAGGAGGAGACTTACATGGTCATTTGCGCTTACGCACCCCATGCTGGTTTAGGAGATGATGAAAAAGTTCGCTTTTGGGAAGCGTTAGATGAAGTTGTGAGGAGTTGCCCCGCCGACCATCGATTGGTTATTGGGGGAGACCTTAATGGTCATATAGGAACGATCTCGGACGGATATACGGGTGTCCATGGGGGCTTTGGGTACGGAGTTCGGAATGAAGAAGGACGATCTATTCTCGAATTCGCTGTTGCCCACGAACTGGTTGTTGCAAACTCCTCCTTTAGGAAGACGGAAGCACAACTAGCTACTTTCCACAGTGGGGGACATAGTACCCAGATTGACTATTTGCTGCTTCGCAAAGGGGACCTTAGAGCTTGCAGAGACTGTAGAGCCCTGACTACCTGGACTTGTTCCACCCAACACAGATTATTGGTCATGGACTTGGTTCTGCAGAGGCGGGTTACTAAAAGAGTGAGACCCGTCCAACCTAGGATCCTTTGGAAGAATCTGATTGAAGGGAAAGCCGAAACTTTTAAAACTTCAGTGTTGGAAAGAGTAGAGGCAGGAATGGATACCGTTACTCAAGTGGACGCAGATCAGATGTGGAATAGGATGGCATCTGCTATTAGGGATGTTGCCAAGGAAACCTTAGGTGTGGCAGTAGGGACATCGAGAGGACATAAGTCTAATAGAGAATCATGGTGGATTAGTGATGAGGTTCAAACCAAAGTCGCACTTAAGCAACAGAGGTTTAAGGAGCTCATTACATGCCGGGACGGGACACGTGAAGATAGAACTAGGGCAGAAGAGAGGTATAAAGAAGCCAACAGAGAAGCTAAGAAGGCCGTTGCACGTGCAAAAGATAAAGCGTATGAAGACTTGTATAGGAAACTAGACTCCAAAGAAGGAGCAAATGATATTTACAGGATTGCAAAAGCTAGGGAGCGTAGGAGGAGGGATATAGATAACATCAAGTTTATCAAGGATGAAGCCGGTCAAACCTTAGTGAAGGAAGAAGAAATTAGGAAAAGATGGGAAGGGTATTTCTCAACTCTTTTCGTGGGTGAAGGACCTGGGCGCCAAGAAGTTCCGCAGGACTTGGGAATAGGACAATTCCGGAACAACAGTTTCTGTAGGAGAATCAGGAAGGAAGAAGTAAGTTCGGCACTACGAAAGATGGGTAGAAACAAAGCTGTAGGACCAGACCAGATCCCAATAGAGGCGTGGCGGTGCCTGGGCGAGGATGGTGTCAGGTGGTTGACGTGTCTTTTCAATAAGACGCTTAGAAGTTATAAAATGCCTACGGAATGGAGACTCAGCGAGATTATCCCTATTTACAAAAATAAAGGGGATGCCCAAATCTGCGGTAATTATAGAGGCATAAAATTACTTAGTCATACTATGAAGCTTTGGGAGAGAGTGATTGAGACTAGACTTCGACGCGAGACTACGGTTTCAGAAAACCAATTTGGTTTCATGCCAGGGCGCTCTTCGATGGAGGCAATTCATATTTTAAGAAGCGTTATGGAGAAGTATAGGGAGAAACAAAAGGGCCTAGAGATGGTCTTCTTAGACTTAGAAAAGGCCTATGATAGCGTACCGCGAAAGCTGATTTGGAAGACACTTAATGTTAGGGGTATCCCAAGTAGATATATTAGAGCTATTATGGATATGTATGATGGGGCGAAGTCCTGTGTCAGGACGCCTGTGGGAAACACAGAGTATTTCCCGATAGAAGTAGGCTTGCACCAGGGATCGGCCCTTAGTCCTTTCCTTTTCGCTCTGATTCTCGACGAGCTGTCTCGAGGAATACAAGAGAACATCCCTTGGTGTCTGATTTTTGCCGATGATATCGTGCTTGTATCAGAATCAAATGAGGAGCTTAACAGAAGACTAGAACAATGGAGGGAGGCCTTAGAACAAAATGGGTTACGGATCAGCAGACAAAAGACAGAATATCTTAGGTGCGAATTCAGTAGGACTGAGGATGAACTAAATGGTGGAGGGATTATCAACATTGGGGACCAGATCTTGCACCCACAAGAGTCGTTTAGATATCTAGGTTCGGTCCTCCACAAATCGGGGAGGATAGACGAAGACGTGACTCATCGTATTAAGGTAGGTTGGTTGAAGTGGAGAGCGGCGAAAGGGGTCTTGTGCGACAAGAAGATCCCACTCAAATTAAAAGGGAAATTCTTTAAAGTAGCTATTAGACCTGCCATGTTGTACGGATCAGAATGTTGGCCAATGACGAAGGCCCAAGAGAGAAGGATGGAAGTAGCAGAAATGAGGATGCTTAGGTGGACGTGTGGTAAAACCATGTTAGATAGGATCCCAAATGGTGTGTTTAGGGAAAACCTTGGAGTCTGTAGCATCATCGACAAGCTAAGGGAAGAACGGCTTCGATGGTTTGGGCATGTGATGAGGCGACCTCGTATTGCCCCGGTAAGGAGAGTCGAGGCACTCACGGTCGATGGCGTAAGGAGAAGGGGTAGACCTACACGTAGGTGGATGGATAGACTTAGGCTCGACATGAGAGAGCTTTCGCTGACTGAGGACATGACTTCTGATAGGGGTGCGTGGAGGGCTAGAATTAGAATAGTCGAGTAGGGTTACGTCCTATTATGTTATTTTTTATTTTTAATGGTATTTCTCATTAGGTTTCTTACTTTTGCTTTTTTTTTGCTTTTTATTACTTTTTTTATTATTATTATTACTATATTTATTATTATTATTATCTCTATATTATTATTGTTAGTTTTTATTATTATTATTATTTTTATTATTATTATTTTTATTATTACTATTATTTTTATTATTATTATTATTATTATTATTATTATTATTATTATTATTATTATTATTATTACTATTACTATTAGTATTATTTTTATTATTGTTACTACTACTATAATACTCTTGGTATTACTAGTACTGGTACTATTACGACTACTACTATTACTTTTATTATTATTATTTTTATTATTATTATTATTATTATTATTATTATTATTATTAGTATTATTACTATTATTATTATTATTACTATTATTGTATTATGGGTGTGTTAATATTAATTATTAATATTATTTGTGGTATTAATATTATTACTATTGCTTTTAACTATTTTTTACTAACACTAGTACTAGTATTAGTATTTTTATTTTTTAGCCGCTTAGAGCCTAAATTGATTTTCAGGGAGACTTTTAAACCCATGAAATTTTGATTCTATCACTTTCATGGCGTCTCAATATATATATATATACATATATATATATATATATATATATATATATATATATATATATATATATATATATATATTTTTTTTTTTTTTTTTTTTTTTTTTACTATTTTTATAAATAAATAAAAAAAAAGGCCGGAGGTCCACTCGGAAGCAATCTCTTTATCCGCCGAATAAAGAGAGGGATGACTTTCTCTACTTTTCTGGGTGGAGAAATGACTTGTTTTTATTCTCGGATAAGGGAAGGATTGTCTACATCTCACCTCCCCCATACACCACTCAAGTGGTATTGGGTACTGTTGTTGTTGTGCTGTTGTTGTATTTTTGGGATGAGAATACATGCAGGTTTTATAAATGATTTACAAAATAGACACAAGTACGTGAAACTACATTCTATGGTTGAATTATCGAAATCAAATATGTCCCTTTTTATTAAGTCTGGTAATCTAAGAATTAGGGAACAGACACCCTAATTGACGCGAATCCTAAAGATAGATCTATTGGGCCTAACAAACCCCATCCAAAGTACCGGATGCTTTAGTACTTCGAAATTTATATCATATCCGAAGAGTGTCCCGGAATGATGGAGATATTCTTAAATATGCATCTTGTTAATGTCAGTTACCAGGTGTTCACCATATGAATGATTTTTATCTCTATGTATGGGATGTGTATTGAAATATGAAATCTTGTGGTCTATTATTATGATTTGATAATATATAGGTTAAACCTATAACTCACCAACATTTTTGTTGACGTTTTAAGCATGTTTATTCTCAGGTGATTTTTAAGAGCTTCCGCTGTCGCATACTTAAATAAGGACAAGATTTGGAGTCCATGCTTGTATGATATTGTGTAAAAACTGCATTCAAGAAACTTATTTCGTTGTAACATATTTGTATTGTAAACCATTATGTAATGGTCGCGTGTAAACAGGATATTTTAGATTATCATTATTTGATAATCTACGTAAAGCTTTTTAAACCTTTATTGATGAAATAAAGGTTATGGTTTGTTTTAAAATGAATGCAGTCTTTGAAAAACATCTCATATAGAGGTCAAAACCTCGCAACGAAATCAATTAATATGGAACGTTTTTAATCAATAAGAATGGGACATTTCAGTTGGTATCCTTATAAACGATTCACAACAGTTGATTACATTGCGAGGTACTTGACCTCTATATGATACATTTTACAAACATTGCATTCGTTTTTGAAAAGACAATCTTTTATTACATTGAAAGTTGACGGCATGCATACCATTTTATAATATATCTAACTATAATTGACTTAAAAATAATCTTGATGAACTCAACGACTCGAATGCAACGTCTTTTGAAATATGTCATGAATGACTCCAAGTAATATCTTTAAAATGAGCATTTGCACAACGGAAGACTTCTTTCATACCTGAGAATAAACATGCTTTAAAGTGTCAACCAAAAGGTTGGTGAGTTCATTAGTTTAACATAAATAATCATTTCATAATTTTTAATAGACCACAAGATTTCATATTTCCATTTCTTATAAACATACGTCCCATGCATAGAGACAAAAATATCATTCATATGGATTGAACACCTGGTAACCGACATTCACAATAAGCATATAAGAATATCCCCATCATTCCGGGATCCTCCTTTAGACATGATATAAATTTCGAAGTACTAAAACATCCGGTACTTTGGATGGGGCTTGTTGGGCCCGATAGATCTATCTTTAGGATTCGCGTCAATTAGGGTGTCTGTTCCCTAATTCTTAGATTACCAGACTAAAAAGGGCATATTCGGTTTAATAATCCAACCATAGAATGTAGTTTCGATCACTTGTGTCTATTTCGTAAAGTATTTATAAAAGCAGCGCATGTATTCTCAGTCCCAAAAATATATATTGCAAAAGCATTTAAAAAGGGAGCAAATGAAACTAACAATACTGTATTTTGTAGTAAAAATACATATGGCGACATTGAACAATGCAAGGTTGACCTCGAATTCACGAACCTATATCATTTGTATATATATATTAACACATATAATAAGCACATAATAGTATTCGACCCAGCTTATATATTAATTATATAATATATTATTATTTAAATTGTAATGTATTTATTATTCCAATTGTTATATATATCTATATATGTTATTATTTTTTATATGAAAATATTAAATTAGATATACTTATGGTATATGTAATAATTCTATTGTTATATAAATATCCTTTGTTTGTAAAAATAATAATTATAATCGTACTAAAATAATGATACTAATAATAATCTAAATGATAATATTAATAATAATACTTATAATAATAATAATAATGATAATGATGTTAATACTAAATATAATAAAAATCCTAGTTGTACCTATAATCATATTAACAATAAATGATACATAATATTTGTATTAGAAATAATAATAATAATAAAAGTTATAATTAATACTAATAATAATAATAATAATAATAATAATAATAATAATAATAATAATAATAATAATAATAAATAAATAAAAAACTACCTTAAAGGTTTCAAAAGGCTTTCCAAAAAAGAAATGCTCCAGACAAGATTCGAACTCGCGACCCCTCGCTCAACCAGAACACCCCTTAACCATCCCTCTATTTCCATTTTTCTGAATAATACACATCGGATACCCATATAACCCGTATTACTATCCTATTTCTTATTTCTCCTTCAATTTCATTAATCTGACCCAATAATTTACTTGGATCACAGCCCAACACAAATCCACGGCCCAATAAGAATTAAACTTCTAGTCCAACTGAGTAAATAAGCTAAGCCCAAGAGTGGTTAGCAAAGTTTAATATGATATTCACCATTGTTATCATTATAATGAAACAGAATAATACGATAGCAGTAAAACAGGTTTCGATTCACCCTCATTAATCATCATTATCACCATTTTCATTATAAAATTATAATCATCATCTTAATAATCTAATCATCATCAATTTTCCATCATGATTTATTATCATCATCTTATATCACATAAAATCACAACATCAGCATCCTAATTATCCCAACCGTCATCTTCATCTTCTAAATCGTATAATCATTCTAATCACCATCGTAGTTGCTGTGATATTATTTCTTCATCATCGTTATCAATTAATCATCATCATCATCATTAACATTTTCCATAATCACGATCAGAACAGTGATCCTCATTAGTATTATCAATCGAATTATATCACCAATTTATATTGTCATGATCAAATAATCTTTATCGTTTCAATTTATCATCATAGCTGTAAATGATTGTTCGATGGTTTGGGTTGGAACACGATTGAAACTAGAAAAATAAAAAAATAAAGTAACACAGATGGATAGCCATCGGTGTTAGCAAGTAGGAGTAAGAGGATTTGATATGGCCATCCGAAAAATAAATGTTGGCCCAACTAAATATTTTAATCCAATTCGTGGCTGTTGGGTTCCACAGACTGCTCGACAAAAAAAAAATAATCATACAACAGCCTAACAAAATTCGGTGGCCATACTTTCTTGTACAGGTCATCCCTAATTCTTTTCTTTTTCTCCACAGGCTTAATCGATTCTTCATATAAATTTGTAAGCACTCAACAGGAAGATGCCATCCAGGAAGAAGAAAACAAAAAAAAATAAAAGAGGAAAAAGACTGCTAACAGATTGTACGAGTTTTTGATTTGCAAATCGACTTATTCATCAATTAAGAAG